>NC_135510.1:17498610-17798610 GCF_051989575.1 Stigmatopora nigra | reverse complement strand
TAATTTTAAATTGTGTACGCCAAGGGTGTCAGACGTCAACTCGATTTCATGTAGGCCGGACCATTTTAGATATAATATTTAGATATATATTTTTTATAAATTGATTAAATGATCTGGATTAAAATCCCTGAATATTCTGTTTTTTAATAGATCTAAACAATGTTTATTTTAGCTTTTTTTAAATATATTTTTAGATTTTACAAAATGATTTTTTAACTAAAAACACAGAAAAAATGATGTAAAAATTTCAATTATCTATTTAAAAGGGGAAAATCAGGAAATTTAATATACATCTATAGTCTTCATTTGAATTTGATCCTAAAACAGAAAGTCAACACTCATGATTTACTTTCCCGGGCCACACAAAATGATGCGGCAGGCCAGATTTGGCCCCCGGGCCGCCACTTTGACATCTATGCTATATAACAACTTTTGTACAGTATTTTTTAAACTGGTAGTGGACCAAAACATCATCATCAACTGCCAATATGGTCATACCTTCACACAAATACCTTTCCACTATATAAATATAGCACATCAGCAAGCAATGTACCCAAACAGTCAAGATATCTGCATCATACAGCGACATCTACAGAATCTTAGTGCATACACAAGGCGCACCAACAGATTGGGCGCTACATCTACTTTTGTGAACATTTTATACTTTTAAGTGCGCCCTATGTGAGTAAATATCTCCCGCATTGTGTTTTTAAGGTTTAATATCTCTTAATAAGGGGAATTGAAATCATTAATAAGTGAAGTAATTGGCCTAGGTTAACAAATATGGACTGAAATCTCGTAATATTTCAACTCTGCTGTATTGCATTGGAATATTTGGATTCCACAAGGTAATAAATACCATTTAGATTATAAGGAGGAGTCTTGGAAAACTAATGGGGTCACTAGACTCCAAAATATTTGAAATACCCTGATGTAACATACTGTACACGCCAACCCATCATGTTGAGGATTAGAAATGGCTCGCCAGCAGATTTGCTCTATTTATCGCGCAAGTTTCTTGATGATAACTTGGGGGCCCTCCCCCTCGCCCAGAGGCAGACGGTGGGAATTGATTTTTGACGTGTTGAGATTCACTAGAAGGCTGATCCAGACAGCTTCGCTAGTCACACTCTATACAAACAACCATTAGTCGTCCTGATAGCTCCTTTTGTCTTCTGCACGGTGTCGTTTTCCAAGATGGGTGACGCGAAGGTGAAAGCGCCAGAGTAGAGAAATTACAGGGAAATTAAAGCTACTGACGAGATGGCCTTGAGTTTGCCTGTTTTCAGGGCTAATTGTCAAAAGAAGGTTGTTTTTAAGGCAATGATCGGCCTACTTGAAATGGTAGAGGTTTAATTAAATCAGGGTAAAAATATTTTAGGTAAATACCATATTTTTACGATTATAAGGCGCACTTAAAAGTCTTAAATTTTCTCCAAAATAGACAGTGCGCCTTATAATCCATTGCGCCTTATATATGGAAAAAACAGCACCAACCATCACTGTCGGATATCAAAAAACAAAAACGCCTGAACTGAAACAACACTGTTAAATATGCATATCTAAGTACTGTTTCATATATAAGTACTGTTAAATAGCTAAGTACTGTTTAATATTTAAATACTGTCTAATATCTAAGTCATGTTTAATATCTAAGTACTGTTGAAACCAGCTCTCAAAATTATATTCATGAGAGAGAGTTTAATATCTAAATATCTACTGTTGATTCATGAAAGAGTTTAATATCTAAGTACTATTAATATCTAAGTACTGTTTAATATCTAAGTACTGTTTAATATCTAAGTACTGTTTAATATCTAAGTACTGTTGTTTATATAAGTACTGTTTTTTATCTAAGTACTGTTTAATGTCTAAGTACTGTTTAATATCTAAGTACTGTTCAATATCTAAGTAATGTTTAATATCTAAGTACTGTTGAAACTAGCTCTCAAAATTATATTTATGAGAGTTTAATATCTAAATATGACCTGTTGATTCATGAGAGAGTTTAATATCTAAGTACTGTTTAATATCTAAGTAATGTTGAAAACAATAGATATTTAGATATTAAACTCTCATGAATATCATTTTGAGAGCTGGCTTCAACAGTACTTAGATATTAAACAGTACTTCAATATTAAACAGTACTTAGATATTAAACTCTCTCTCTCTCTTAGATATTAAACTCTCTCAATAATATAATTTTTAGAGCTTGTTTCAACAGTACTTAGATATTAAACAGTACTTAGATATTTAACAGTACTTAGATATTTAACAGTACTTAGATATTAACCAGTACTTAGATATTAAACAGTACTTAGATATTAAACAGTACTTAGATATTAAACAGTACTTAGATATTAAACAGTACTTAGATACTAAACAGTACTTAGATATTAAACAGTACTTATATACTAAACAGTACTTAGATATTAAGCAAAACTTAGATATTAAACAGTACTTAGATATCAAACAGTACTTATAAATTAAACTATCTCTCATGAATATAATGTTGAGAGCTGGTTTCAACAGTAAACTCTCTGTCACCATTTGACCGGCACCCTAAAGACCGGCGACCAAACGTCCGGTCACGATCCAGAACTGGTCACGAGATAAACACTGGGTTGACGACAAGTCTCCCAGCCTCTATTTGGGGGCCTTGGCTATCTGACATAGTCATTCGGTGTCACACGGCGTGACAAACGAGGCGGTCTGCCACACGCCAAGCCTCCACCAGGCCGCACTTCATAAAAGGGGAACAGTGCACTCGAGGGGGGATTCCACTGGAGGGTTATGGCTTCTCTACTACATCTCTGATAGATTGCACTAATATAACCTCAATAAAAGAGTTTGAAAACAACTTTATGGATGTTTCTCATCTTTTGTCACTTTCGCACCCCCCCTTTCCGTCTCGTTTCATCTCTTTGCATCTATTTTCTCGGGGATTCTGCCCGACTGTCAATCACGTTGTTGCCAGGCGTTTGTCGCGGGATGACAACCGCGGAGGGTTTCATCTAAAGTTTCACAACAAGAACCTGGAGCGGAGAATTTTTTTTTTTTTTTTAAACTTGAAGACATAGCAAATAAACGTATGTTCCTAAAAGAACCATCGTTCGGATTCCTGCGGGTTTTTACTTCTCGGATTCAATATCAGTTGGAATTCTATTGAATAAAGATGTTTGTTTGTCTTTCTATGGAGAAATATGCTGGGAAATACGGAAAATATGTAATTAGTTATTCACTGGACGTAAAAAAGACGATGAAAAATTCACTTAGAGCTCATTTGTAGGGATTTTGGTCGTCATAACAACGTTGAAAATGTTGGTAGGAGATGAAAAAGTGGTTTGTCTGAAAAATGAATGGATGATCCTGAATGAAATGCATCATAAAAGTCAGAGGCAGTGTTTAAAAGATAGAGTTAAAGTTGCAGTCATCAACTTGGAAAGCAGTTTTTTGGTGAATTTGATCCATTCTAGACATTAACTTGCAATTTTTGAATCCATTGATTATATAAAACATGACCTTTTACCCAATAAGTCAGTCATTGAACTGCAAGACAACACTAAAGCCAATTGAAACTGTTTCTAAGGAAGTTCTTAAAGTATTGGACAGAAAACTAAAAATGTAGCACCACTGTCAGATATTTGAAAAAAAATGCAAGTACCTGAAATTAAACAATACTTTTATACATGCAGATGTCACTATAGTTTACAAAATTTTCCATCACAAAGCTCCTCCTCCACTGCAAGATTTTGTACCAAAAACATCCCAAACATAAACAAAGGCTGGCTCTAGAGGTGACTGTGTAGTTCTCCACAAAAAAAGTGTTTGTTTCAGTTATATCTGCCAAAATTAGTGGACTCATGAATTGAAATCAAATATGCTTAGTTTACAAAATATCCCATCACAAATTTCTCTACTCTACTGCAAGATTTTGTACCAAAAACATCCCAAACATAAACAAAGGCTGGCTCTAGAGGTGACTGTGTAGTTCCCCACAAAAAAGTGCTTGTTTCAGTTACATCTGCCAAAATTAGTGGACTGATGAATTGAAATCAAATATGCTTAGTTTACAAAATCTTCTAACTCAAAGCTCCTCCTCCACTGCAAGATTTTGTACAAAACAATTCCAACACATCAACAAGAACTGGCTCAAGAGGTGACTGTGTAGTTCCCTTCAAAAAGATTGCTAAATTAGCCAAAAAAAAACCTTCATAGCTGGAACTCAATACCAATTAACATACGTGAACCTCTTGGCCAATCATCTTAAAGCCTGGCTATTATACTAACAAAATTGCGATCACAATGCTGTTTAAAACTGCTACTTGTGGGTGTGTGGATGTGTATGTTAGCATTTCCCCTCAACCTACACAAGAGATTAAAGATAGAAATTAGCCCTCAGCTACAACCTTACATATTTACATATATATGTTCATCAATACTACATGCAGTCCCTTATTAAATAAATCAAACTTTACCTCAACCATTCCTTTAACGGAAACCTCAATTCCCACAAAACGACTACAAGTGTTCCAAAAATAGCTAGTCCCCTAAAACCGACTATAGTTCAACTCACCATCTTCATCCACAAAGGCCTCAGCGGCTGGCTCCGTCACCCTCTCCTCTTTCCCCGCATGATCGTCCCTGGCTGCTCTCGTTCAATCACCTTCGACCCGCTGCTCCTTTAATGGTGTCTAGACTTTCCCAGAAGCACCTGCTCTCCGTTTAAAAAAGAAAAAATCAAATCAAATAACAAAATAAAAAAATCAGTTCTGCCACTTCTCCCGAGACTTTGAACGCTTTTTGGGTTTGTTTACAAACTCGTGTTGGGAGGGTCCGAAGGAGCGAGAGGCGTACGCCCGGAAAAAAAAAAAAACATATGGCACTACTGGGATGCACACACCTGCCTTTTGGAAATCATCGGAGACCATTCGCTCAGAATCATCAAGAATTAAAGGCATTTAATCACCTCACAGGCCATGCAAATTTATTTCCTTGGTGCTTTTTTAACGCCCGAGTGGGTGACTTATCGCCACTGTAATGATTCCTACTTCGCCTCTAACTATCCAGCACCCCTTTCGGCCCTTCGAAATGACGGAAAAAAAATTCACGGCTCTCCAACGACTCTTAATTCTCACGACATTTGTAGATTGCCATGATCTACGATGCAGGGGAGAGATAAACTGTGTCAACACATAGTTAGGATAAAACGATGAAGTAATGGCTTATGGGTTGGAGTGGGCGGGGCCTGTGGAGATGGAGCAACTAAAGACTGGTTTGGACAGGCAAATTATTTTTTTGCTGCTAGCATTTGTGATTTAAAGTGTGTGAAGGTATTTTCAGTGGAAGACATGAATATACAGTGGTACCTCTACTTACAAAATGAATACTTTCCTGTGCTACCTCTACTTGCAAAAGTGGTACCTCTACTTACAAAATGATTTTTTTCCAGAGGTGTGGTACCTCTAGTTACAAAATTAAATATTTCCTGTGGTACCTCTACTTACACAATGGGTACCTCTACTTACAAAATGGGTACCTCTACTTACACAATTAATTATTTCCTGTGGTACCTCTATTTACGAAATGGGTACCTCTACTTACAAAATTACTTCTTTCCAGTGGTCCCTCTACTTACAAAATGGATACCTCTACTTACAAAATGGATACCTCTACTTACAAAATGGATACTTCTACTTACAAAATGGGTATGTCTACTTACAAACTTAATTCTTTACATAGGTGTCATTCCTCTACTTACAAAATGAATTATTTCCAGAGTTTTTTTGAAGTTTTTCAGATTTTTTGTTAGTAGAGACGCATTTTTGATCCATCAAACAATAGGCAGCCATTCATTCATTTTCTGAAGCACTTATCCTCACAAGGGTCGCGAGGGGTTGCTGGAGCCTATCCTTGCCAGGTTCGGGCCCACACCCTGAATTTGTGGTTAGCCAATAGCAGAGCACAGGAGACCAACGACCAATCATGGCTAGGTGAAACTAGGTTTAGAGTGCTCAACCAGCCTACCATGCCTGTTTTTGCAATATGGAGGTGAAACTGGAGTACCCAAAGAAAACCAACACACGCCCAGGGAGAACATGCAAACTTCACATAGCAGGACCAACCTGGGATCGAACCCCGGACCCCAGAACAGCAACATTTCTGTCCTTAGAAGTCTCCTGTATTCTCTTTAGCATTTATTCAAGGTTAATTCTCAAAGAACACAACTTTACATCTTAAGGCGGTTAATAGAAGGGTGTATTTTTTGGCATTTTTGGAGCGAATGATGAGGATCAGCAACCTACTTTTCATAAGTGAGCACTTCTTTGCGGCATGAAGAGGCATGTGATGTAGCGTTGCCGCCTCTTTAAAGTACTCTCCTCCTCTTCTTTGAAGTGTATAGAAACTGATTCTTGATTAACAATTGTAATCAATGCCAGGCTGTCTCAAGTCCACTCTCGCCGGGAGCCAATCGAGACGGCCGAGAATACCCGCCACCGCCACCAGCATTTGCCACCAATCACATGAAGGGTCATGAAGACTTGAATAGAGATAATCAGCTAAAGGAAGGAATGCTATCTTGGGAATCTTGGACTCTTATACTTTTGATTGGAAGTTGAAGTGAACTTTTAGTTGAGGGAACTTTTTATATGTTCCTTTTTTTTAACGATAGGACATCATATGCTTTGGTGGTTTAGAGAAGGGGTGGGCAAAGTTTTGGGCCCAGGTGGGGGCCATATTGACTTTAAAAATGTGACAGATGGGCGGGGTCAGCACAAGATATGATACATATAGAAAAGTGCATCCGTTAACAGTACATAATAAATATAAACAGAAGAAAAGGGCTAAAGTATTAACATACTCTTCACTCATCATAAAAAATACAATAATATTTAGATTTTATTTTTGATAAATGGATTAAAATAACTGGATTAAAAGCCCTGAATATTCCATTTATTTATAGAGCTAAATGTTTATTTTCACTTTTTTAAATATATTTTTAGATTTTACAAAATTATTTTTGAACTAAAAACACAGGAAAAATTGATTAAAAAATTGCAATTATTGATCTAAAAGGGGGAAAATCAGAAAATCTAATATACATCTATACTCTTCATTTTAATTTGATCCTAAAACAGAAAGTCAGTATATTATATATATTTTTGATAAATGGATTAAAAGAACCAGATTAAAAAATCCCTCAATATTCAGTTTTTTATAGATCTAAAACAATGTTTAATTTAGCTTTTTTTAAATATATTTTTAGATTATACATAATTATTTTTGATTAAAATCACAGAAAAAAATATTTAAAAATTACAATTATTGATCTAAAAGGGAGAAAATCAGGAAATTTAATAAGAAAGTCAGCGCTCATAATTCACTTTCCCGGGCCACACAAAATCATGCAATGGGCCAGATTCGGCCCGCGGGCCGCCACTTTGACACACCATGCAGAGGCAACCCATTCTAGGAATTATTTTTATTGCATTATTTATTTAACTCTAGAACTGCATTAGTCTTGATTGATTTTTTTAAGTACCCGTTGACAAGATCCGATCATTTAATCAGTCTGTAAAAAAAAATGTGTGATAATATGTCTTTAAAAGAGTAGCATTTCCTCATTTACAAAGTGTGTGCATGATTAAGTCTAAATTTGCCAGCGGGCCAAATGTTAATTAGGGCTGATTATCAGTATCTTAGTTGATGTCTCTTTTGTTTAAATATCGGGCAACGGATCAAGTATCTTTTTACAGATATTTCATCTCAGGACTGATTTGACAGGTGGTATTTTTTGAGCCGTAAAATAAATTCACGGTGAGTTAATTATTCCAGGGTTTATAAGGATTCCATAGCTTTGCGCCACAGACCTGCTGCTTTCTGTCAAATGTTTACACAGAAACCGTGTTTTCTTTGACTTGATGGAGAAATATATCTTGCGAGTACAAACAAATAACATTTGCAGTAGCCAAAATAAAGCTCACAGAGATTTTGATAGGAAACAGAATCTCTCCCAAAAAGTTACCTGGACTTTAACTTCAACTACACAAAAGAGGCTGTAAACGGTAGATTAATTATGTCATGCCTCCAGATGCAAGCAGTACGGATATACGGAGTATACAGAACACGGCCTCGGGCTTGCCAGAGGGCAATTAGTCTCTTGAGATTTAATTCAAAGCGAAATCTATTTGGAAATATTTCCCATGCAAAAACCTTATTAGCCGCCTTTTTAATGCCAGAACCAAAAAATGCCAGCCTCGGGCTGATTTTAATAAAGCACAACCTGCCCAAGTCCGAATTATCAAGACATTTTATGTCATGTGAGTGGAAATATTCACATAATGCAGAAATAAAAATACTTTTTAATATGTTTTTGGTGCCCTGTGATTGGCTGGATACCGATTCAGGGTGTCCCCCAACTATGGAATGAGTTGGGATAGGCTCCAGCACCCTCCGTGAACATAATGAGGATAAAGTGGTTCAGAAAATGAGATGAGTGTTTTTGGCCTTGACTCATTGGATACTTCAATCACCAGGAAGCAAAATTTCAAAAAAATAACTAATTATCCCAATGAACGGATGGTCATTATTATTGGACAGAAAGCCAAAAATTAACAACTACTATTAGATATTTAAAATAAATCACAAATGCTCGAACTGGGACAATACTGTTACATATGCAAATGCAACTTTAGTTTACAAAATTTTCCAACTCAAAGCTCCTCCCCCACTGCAAGATTTTGTACAAAAAAATCCACCACATACAACAATGGCTGGCTCTAGAGGTGACTGTGTAGTTCCCTTCGAAACAAATGCTTTTTTCAGTTACATCTGCTATAATTAGTGGACTCATGAATTGAAATCAAATATGCTTAGTTTACAAAATCTTCCATTACAAAGCTCCTCCTCCATTGCAAGATTTTGTACCCAAAAAATTCCCACACATGAAGGGCTGGCTCTAGAAGTGACTGTGTAGTTCCCCACAAAAAAGTGCTTTTTTCAGTTATGTCTTCCAAAATTAATGGACTAATGGACTCATGAATTGAAATCAAATATGCTTAGTTTACAAAATCTTCCATCAAAAAGGTCCTTCTCCACTGAATACAATTTTACAAAAAATCCCAATAGATACCCAAGGGCTGGCTCTAGAGGTGACTGTGCAGTTCCATTCAAAAAGAGTACTAAACTAGCCAAATCACCTTCATACCTGGAACTCAATACCAATTAACATACATGAACTCCCTTCTCTGAACCTCTTGGCCAATCATCTTAAAGCCTGGCTATTATACTAACAAAATTGCGATCACAAAGTTGTTTAAAACTGTGCTACTTGTGGGTGTGTGTGTGGGTATATTATCATTTCCCCTCAACCTACACAAGGGACTAAAGATGGAAATTAGCTTTTAGCTACAACTTGACATATTTACATATATATGTTCATTAATACATGCTGTCCTTTATAAAATAAATCAAACTTTAATTTACGCTAGAGTGTAGATGTATTCAATTGTAACAATAGCATGCGCATGAAATAGTTTTGAGCACAAATATGTATAAAAGTGCACAAATTCTCAGTGGAAAATACCCATCATGCATCTCAATGAAGCTTGGTGCATGATTCCTCCTCCCTTCACCCCCCAGCCACCTTTTGTCATCTCTGCCTTCTAAACATTTCACTTACATTTTGTTTGCGAGAAAGGTCGAAGAATCCCATTAATAGAAGCGGCTCGGCACAGAAACTGTGAAGACGAGCTGGTCTATTTACTCATTTATTTTCTTGCTCGTTACAAATGAGTCTCAAGGATGGCCAAAGATTTGCCTTCAGAGGTGGCACGCGCCCTTGACGGCGGCAAGCGAGCTTCGGCCCGCTTTATCTTATGTACCTTCAATTACAATGTGTCAGAGCGACTACGTGAATATTTTTCTTAATACTGGGCTTTCAATGAAAAGCTCTTGTGTTCGTTTTTTTTTGCTTTTATACGTGGTTGAGATGGTATTTTATACACTTTTGCTATGGAGATCATGATGATATTGACTTATTTAATAATTGTTAGGCTCTAATTACTGTCTGAATTGAGGTAGCATTAGCTGACGGCTAACTTAAACGACCTGTCATGTTTGCTTTTCAAGTCATTCCTTTAATTTTGAAAAGATAAGAATATTCTTGCTTTATTTCGACGCCATTTGTTGGCTTTTCTCTAAAATGTTTGATCTATGTTTATTTATTTTACTATTTTACACTGTAAAGTTGTTTAGCTGGATGTCAATCTTTATTCATTGAAAAGGAGTGTACATTTTATATCACAATTATTATGAGCAACTGTTTTGGAAGCAAGATTAAAATAAATGGAAATATTTTGGGTAAAATACAGAGTGGCCCAAAAATAATCCTGAATTTTTTAAAATGCATAATGGCAGACATGAACATGTTTTGTATTTTTTTTTTTACTATAGACAAGCTAAAATTTTGGGTAGTTTCAATAAGAAATTATTTGTATAGTCGGACATTTAGCACATGCAATTTTTAAAAGATGAAAATTCCATCATTGATTCTTAGTAACAAACTCAGTTGGATCATCGACCATACTTTTAACGAATGCACTTTTTTATATGTATCATATCTTGCGCTGACTCCGCCCATCTATCAAATTTTTAAAGTCAATGTAGCCCTCAGGCCTAAAAGTTTGCCCACCCTTCTGGTCTAGAAGAAAATATCTTCATTTTCTTAAATCTCACTTAAATCTACCATGTCTTTGTCTACCACAGATCAACTTAATTCACCTCAAACCGACCAACAAAGTCCAAAAATACCCCCACAACATCTCTCTCATCTTTTGCCATCTCCAACAAAGTGTAAACTTCCTCTGCATGTCAAGAAGCTTGACTTCCCGACCGAGATATTTGCAAACATAATTACAAGAGTGCCACTCAGACCTTGCTGAGAATTAAACCATGCCAATCACACCATCCTCCCCAGATGGGGGAAACAAAACCCGAGCCAGGTTTTTTTTTTGTTTGTTTCAGGACGCCATGTTCAACACGGCAAAACTCAACGACAACCAAGGGCATCGGATACAGACGCTCTGTTCGTTAATTAATTATCTTCCAGGCCATTGAACTCATCTGTTTATGCCATGCCGAACCACAGCAGATCCCAGGACAGGTTTTTTAGAGATAATTGTCTTGCTTGAATAGCACTGGTCTGCACCACCTGAGCCTAAAACGCCGGAAGGAACCTTTGAGACGGTTGGACATATGTGTCCCGATGATTTAACGGAAACACCTGTAACGTTAGCGCCACAGCTGCCTTTCATCATCTGTCGGTCTTAAAGGACAACATTTTCAAGAAACCCAAGGGGAACAAGCTAAATCAATTAGCTGGCCTTGATTTACTTCTCGTATTTCACATCTGTAGACAAGTGGAGTGAGATAATTCTCCCCCTCACTCTAGGGAGGTGACTGCCAATACGTTGTGGGAAATATACCAATGAGAGTAAGCGTCCAAGTCGAGAGAAAGCATGCCACTTTGTCGGTATGCCATGAGCCAAACATTTGGATCTCGAGGGATGCCATGTTTCCTCCCACAAGATCTTGGTGGGTGAACTTTGTTTGGAGATAACTTTTTAGTTATAATTAAGAGCCAAGTTCAAAACTAATGATATGTATTCCCAAGGATAAAATGCTGCCATGTCACTACAAACTGTTTGCAAGGTTTTTGTTGGGGTTTGTATGGTGCTTGTAAGTTTTTTGGGGGGTTTATACGGGGAATCATAATCATTTATAAGGGCAGTTATCGGCAGAGGTTGTTGACAGGTATGATATGATCAAATTAAATGTTATAATCATGTTCAAAAATGCCACAAATTGCAAGAAGTCATACAATGTGATATTGAGAGAGAAAAATTAATATGAATATAAGATTAAAATGGAACTATTACAAGGTTCAAATCAAAATATGATGGAAGTTAAATTGTAGATTATACTATTATTTGATTCAAGTTGTGAAACACTAATTTTTTGCTTATTTTTCTCGAAGTCGAAACGGAAGTTGTCTGGTTTCTAGGGCATCAACTTTTGCCGACGTAAAGTCTGTGTGAGAACAATTTTTTTTTGCGGAATATTAGGAGATTTAAGTAATATTTAGAGAAAAATCATAAAATGATGCGATCAATAACTTTACTTGGTTATTTGCATCACTCAAACCGGAAGTTGTTCAGGGTCCACAGGCCAAATTTTCGTGACATTAGGTCATTGTGAAAAATTAGATTTTGGAATAATTTCTGATGCGATTTCTGCTGATAAAACTTCGATGAGAATAACTATTATAAATATAGGCGACAAAGATTTTCAGATGGTTGTGTCCCTTGAGATTTTTTTCAATGCAAAAAGTGTGCCTCGGCTCAAAAAAGGTTGGGATACACTGGCCTAGCGGGCCGGATGTGGCACGCGGGCCGTAGTTTGCCCATGTCTGTTCTAGACTGATTAAAAATGTGAAGAAATTATTATGTTTTCGTCACTTAACAACAGCTTGTGAGAGTTCAACCCGTCACAAAATGGTGTTCAGATAATTCTGTGTACCCTGAACAATTTGCGGTTCACATTATGTCAAAATAAGCAATCATTTTCAACGACTTTTTGGGCTTTTTCTCTTAAAATTACACCAAAAGTACCGTATTTTCACGACTATAAGCCGCACCCTCAATAAACACATTGTTTTTTCTCATATATAAAGCACACTGGATTATAAGACACCCCTGTCTATTTTGGAGAAAATTTAAGACTTTTAAGTGTGTCTTATAGTCGTGAAAATACAATAGTTTTGTGTTGACACATTAGCATTTCTCAGAGCGTTAAACCAAACATCTTCCAGTTCATGTAACACATGAAAAACACCTGTAACCGATGTCATATTTTTGAAGTTATTTAAAAACAGAACAAAAAATGATATACATAACACAAATGACATAAATGCACATACGCAGAACTACATCGAAACAATTTTCAACGGTTACCAAAATCTAACTAAAGAAATATAAATGTTATACCCTCTTTGATAGCATAATTTAAATGGAAATTCTTAATTCATTTAAATCCAATGTGTTTTATTTTAGAAAGTTCATATCAGACAGTCAGACTCTGAGTAGCTCGACTTAACCTGACAGCTGTGACACCGGATTGATGCTTAGTATTTTAGTTCTCAGTGTTATTTTCAGTGTGTTTTTTTCTTCTTTTTTTCAGGCCACTCTTCAGAGGCAATCAGTGAACCTTCAAGTGCACAGACAAGCAAATGCAGGCAAGAAACACCGAGAAACACCGAGAAACATAGGCCAAGCAATTTGTCCAGATCCTGATTGGCTCTCTACTTTTGCTTCTGGGCGTATTTCTACAGATGAACAAACACGGTATGTTTTTTTTTCTTAGTTTTTTGTGTAAAATAAACATTAAATCAATTGGTTTCCAAGGAAATGATAACAACACCCAATCATATAGGCTTAAATGTGCATAAATTAGATTTTACATGCAAGAAACTACAAGGAAAAATGCCATAATGCAAGACAATATGGCCGATATGGTCATTTATTTCAAAATAGAGAAAATATAAACAGATAAAACGCTTAAGATTTTTTTTTTGATGTCTAGGAATGAAATTCAAGAAAAAAAAAAACATATTTTGCGTAAAACGTGAATAAAAAACTGCCATTACTTGGTCAGGGTGCCGCCATCTTACCTAGGGATGACTAATTAGACCGCTACAGACACACTTCCTGGTTGTACTGCTCACATGATCTCCTTTTTTAATTTGTTTACGTACAGGCCACACCCTTTCGCAAATAACATAATATCCAATCCAATATGCAATCCAGCAAAATTGATTTATTACAGTATCTCAGTAATACCACTTGTGATTATTTTTTTTGGATTGTATTGAATAACTTTATTCAAGATAACCTTTTTTTAAAAATGATTTAATTATTTGTATTTGTAGATTATTTTGAAGTATTTTAATTGTTTTAATATCCATTTTCTAATTCTATTTATTTAATTATTATTTTACTTATTTTTGTTTTCATTTTTAGACAATTTCAATTGTTTTAATTTCTTTTTTTAAATGTATTTTCACTTTTTTAAATTTTTTAAACTATTTAATTGTTTTAATTTATTTTTTGTGTTCATTTTTTAGTTTTGTTAATTTTTTTAACTATTATAATTGTTCAATTGTTTTAATTTCTTTTTTATATTTACTTTCATTTTTTTTTGTTTTTTTAAACTATTTTAATTGTTTTAATTTCTTTTTTTATATTTACTTTCATTTTTTTTAAACTATTTTAATTGTTTTAATTTCTTTTTTTGTGTTTATTTTTTGTTTTGTTTATTTTTTTTCGAACTATTTTAATTGTTTTAATTTATTTTGGTTAATTTATTTTAATTTATTTTATTTTTTAATTTTTTTATATTTTAAAGTAACACATTTGTACTCCCTATTAAAACCATGAATATGTAGTTGAAAATTGTGAATCAGTGGTGCGGCTTATACGCGAGAAATTGTAAAATTCAACGATTTTAGACCAATTTTAACAGTCCAGCTTGCACGCGAATACACCAGAATATCCATTACCCTGCATTTGTTGAACTCCACTCATGATTTGACCATAATTAGCCCATGAATAGTGCAAGATATTTCTCCTTCTCCCCACAAGTTCTGGAGCTCTTTTAAATTTGTCCAATCTATCATAGCTTAAGAATGAATCAATGCATTCCTAATGACCTCGGAGCCCCCGCGGCGTCTCTGGCGGCGTTGCAACCAAATAGGATGCAAAGCTGCGATCCTCAAAGAATTTCCATCACAGAAATAATGCGCTCCCCGAAGGGGCCGCTGCAAAGGCTCCGCCCCAAGCGCCGGGCCCCGGATAATTTCAACACATAAGCAGGTTCTTAGCACACCTTTAATCAATGCCAACGGTGCCTTTTTTGTCGAGGGGAGGGCGGTGAAGGCAATGAAAAGATAACGCCATTGTAACCTGGGGACTTGCCGTAGAGGAAACATGGGGCAGCAAAGCCCTCTGGGTAATAAGAAACAAAACTCCTGACAAAGACTTCCTTTGGTAGGAGTTTTTTGGGGGTGCAGAGGCAACTAATGAGCAAGATTGTTTTGTTGGATGCATTTTTTTTACGAAGTTTGCAAAGGAACACAATGGAATTGGCGGATTTTAGAAAAAAAATGGATTTTTGCAGTTTTTGGGGTTTTGAATGGGGATTTGAATGTGTTTTTATTACCAGGGGTGTCAAACTTCCTTTGGTCTGCGGGCCGATTACAACTTAATTTGAGATCAAGCGGGCCGGACCAGTAAAACCATTGCAAAATGACATAGAACTAACAATAAGACCACTTTTTTACCTTTGTATTAGTCACTAATACTAATAATTAGTGCAAAGAATGAGTAAATTATCAAAATGTTTATTCACAGAATTTTCCTTTTACATTATGAACAATATATTATGAACAAGAGAATAACATAAGAACATAAATGAATGTCAATTCATGTCGTTTGCCCGTACTAAAACACTGCACCCCTAGCGGATAATACAAGAACTACAAATTTTAAAGAAAAATTGTATTTTTTTTTATACAATGCAGCTTTCTTCCCCGGGCCGTACCAAACCACCAGACGGGCCGGATCCAGCCCGTGGGCCGTATGTTTGACACCACTGGTTTAAACTTTTATGGAATATTTTGGGTTTAACACTTTTAAAGTAGCAAAAAGTATTACAGTTTTTAGTTTGTACTGATTGCAATGAATTTTGTCAATGTTTTTAGACTTTGTGAATGATGCTGGATCGTTAAATAACTTTATATCTCATTATAATGAGTTTATATTTCTATTTAATTGACCCAAAAATTGATATGTACAAGTTCCCTTCCCTAGTTTGCACTATCGTACCAAAATTGCGTAAAAAGAGCAAGTAGAATACTTACACAAGTCTTATTTTGGTGTCATTTTTAAGGCTTTTTTAAACAGTTGTAAAGTCATAATCTAGTATATTATTCCCTGTACAAAGTGTGGATAGAGTGCAGCTGAAAAGTATGGCTTTTAATTATATTATTTTACAATTATGGCCCGTCTTTAGCTTCAAGATTGTATTGCTATCTTTATACTACATACGACATAAATTATACATCAATTGAGTATAGCAGTCGTTAGCCATATTAGATCATATAATTTTTAAATGAGTCTTTAAACTTGCTTGACTCTATACTTTAATATTCTTTGAAGTATATTGATCTTAATAAATTGGTCAGTAGCAATTTAGACTTCATCCCTTTTTAATAAGCTTTACATTATGTTGATCTTTATTGGCCATTGGACGATAACACTGTTTCAAGCCAAATGGACACTCAAAGTTAAGATATAAGTGAATTGAATTGCCTAAACAATCATCAACTGTCTAAAGGACAATAACAGCCAAAACAAACAGACTCAAGGACAGTTTCTTCCCAAGAGCTGTCACCATAGTCAACTCAAGTTCTGCATCTAGGAGAACTAAATCAAGACTAAGTTATTATATTGCACTAAAACTCCATAGACTGCTAACCACTTTAGTCACATTGGTAGCTACTTATCTATGTTGACTACTTATCTATGTTGACTTCTTATCTATGTTGACTTTTTATCTATATTGACTTCTTATCTAGATTGACTACTTATCTATGTTGACTACTTATCTGTTGACTACTTATCTATGTTGACTAATCTATGTTGACTAATCTATGTTGACTTATCTATGTTGACTAATTATCTATTTTGACTACTTATCTATTTTGACTACTTATCTATTTTGACTACTTATCTATTTTGACTACTTATCTATTTTGACTACTTATCTATTTTGACTACTTATCTATTTTGACTACTTATCTATTTTGACTACTTATCTTCTGTTGACTACTTATCTATGTTGACTAATCTATGTCAACTACTTATCTATGTTGACTACTTAACCATGTCAACTACTTATCTATGTTGACTATGTATCTATGGTAACTAGTTATCTATGTTAACTGCTTATCTATGTCAACTAGTTATATGTTAACTGCTTATCTATGTCAACTACTTATCTATATGTTGACTTATCTATGTCGACTACTTATCTATTTTAACTACTTATCTATTTTAACTACTTATCTATTTTAACTACTTATCTATGTTGACTTCTTATCTATTTTATCTACTTATCCAAGTCAACTACTTATCTATGTCGACTACTTATCTATGTCGACTACTTATCTATGTCGACTACTTATCTATGTCGACTACTTATCTATGTCGACTACTTATCTATGTCGACTACTTATCTATTTTAACTACTTATCTATGTTGACTACTTTAATTGAAATGAAAACAATCAATTCAATAATCAAGACGAACAACAGAAATAAATAAATATATTATTCATTATCTAGAGCTATGATAGTAAAAATTAGGTCAACATTTTGTCCAGATTTGTGTCTTCTAAAATCGGCTAAAACTGAACACCCCCCAAAAAGTTATGTTTCTCTTTGGTTTCCAGTCCAAAGACCTCCCCTCATACCCCTCCTTCTTCTCCCATGAAACGTGATAAATGAAACCATTTCCTCCGAAGCAAACATGCCTGGAAACATTACGAGTGCCATTTCCTTTTCTCGTATGAAGCTGAAGAGTCGTGAAGGCAGTTCGTGGAGGGCCTTTCCCGCGTGATGAAGTACCTTCCCTCGCTTGCACTTTCTCACATCTCACAGTAGAAATGTACGAGATTTATCAGCATTGGCCCTCCCGAGACATCACATTTTGTTTTATTCCGGGTAGCAGCTGCAACTCTGTTGTTGCTTTGAATTAAATCCTTAATAACATAGTCACAATCTCCAAAATAAGAGATGAATAACTTGAAAAACGCAGATGTGACAGTGTATAAATATGTTGGCGGGATTGTATTGTATCTTATCGATATTAACGATGTGGAAACGACGTAAAATAAAGATAGCCTAGCGTCTCGAACCGCCTTCAATTTTTAAGAGCAGCTGTTTGTAACGATACCCGTGGCATGTCTGAGATTAAACTGTTTGTTTTCGAGGGACTCGTACTAACAGGACACCTTCTAGCATCTGGCTCTGGCATGACAAAATTACCAGGATGTGTTGTTTTTGAAAAGATAAAAACATAAAAATAAAAAAACTGAAAAAGTTTATAGATCAGGGGTGTCAAACATTGAGGTTGCGAGCCAGAAGTAGTCCGCTAGTGGGTCATATCTGGCCCATGGGTTCAATGTCAAATCCCCTTAAACTGGATGTAGGTGGTTTAGTGCAGGGGTGGGCAAATCTTGGGTTCGGGGGCCATATTGACTTTAAAAATTTGACAGATGGGCGGGGTCAGTGCAAGATATGATACATATAAAAAAGTGCATTCGTTAAGAGGACATATGAAACATAAACAGAACAAAATGACTTAAATATTAACATAATTGTCACTCATTATTAAAGTAAAAAGTATTGAGTACAAAGTAAAATAAAAAAGAATGTACTAAGAAATATTAAAATTACTTTAAAAATTGACAGATGGTCAGCACAAGATACGATACATATAAAAAAGTGCATCCGTTAACAGTACATATGAAACATAAACAGAACAAAATGACTTAAATATTAACATAATTATCACTCATTAAAATATTAACATAATTATCACTCATTATTAAAGTAAAAAGTATTGAGTACAAAGTAAAATAAAAAAGAATGTACTAAGAAATATTAAAATTACTTTAAAAATTGACAGATGGTCAGCACAAGATACGATACATATAAAAAAGTGCATCCGTTAACAGTACATATGAAACAAACAGGAAAATGGACAAAAGTATTAATATACTCATCACTCATTATTAAAGTAAAAAAAGTATAAAGTACAAAGTAAAGTCAAAAGGAATGTTTTAAGAAATATTAAAATGTCATTTTAAAAAAGATAGAAAGGCTGTAAAACACAAAAAAACAAATAAAATTGGACACAACTCCGCGTGAGAGCGCCATCTTGGGTTTAAAAAATGAATAAATAAATAAAAATGGACAATGTTGGTGGGCCGGATTAAAGAGCCCAACGGGCCGGACGCGGCCCGCGGGCCGTAGTTTGCCCTGAGCTAGTTTAGTGCCTGGATGTCCAATCTGCTTGGAGTGGGAGGAGCTAATGAACGCTCGGTCGTGGCAATTAAGTTAAATTTTTGGGATAAAAATAAGAGATATATAGTTAGCATTAATGTGGACTGCCAAAAAAGTCGGACTTCCTTGGTTTATTAATTCCATCTTAATTCTATACCTGTCAATCTTGGCTAATTGCTTCCATTATTAATTATTACAATACCCCTTATTAAGCAATTAAAAAATGCAAAGTGGCGGTTATTTACTCACAAAGGGCACACATAAAAAACTTTGCTACATCCGCTTATGTAAGCAATAAAACAATAAAAAAGTTGGCGCACTTTAATGACATCACACGTGATGATATCAGAGTTAAACCAACCTCACATTGAACTGTAAACTTCTTGGATGGAAATTCGACTCAGATACAATGACCAAAAGGTTGCGTGGCGGTGACCCGATCAATACGTCTCCTCCTCGGGGACTAATATAGCCAAACTGTGAAAATGGAGGAATATTAGCAACCAGTCTATATAGCAAGTCTGCATGTGACCTGGTGGTCGATATCAAAGAGCAAATATCGGAGGGTGACGCTTGGATGCCCTTTACCTAGCGAGTATTCACATGGAAAGAATAGTGATCGAAGAGTATTTGTAGTTTACTGGGATTTTAAGACTACAAGTCTTATATTTTCTCCTTTGTGTATCCACAAAGTACAAAAAACAAAACAAAACATGGGAATTTCACATTAAGGTAGCTATGTTTTGGTTAGTTTTGCTTGCTCCTTCGTGTGTTACCCAGTTTTTCCTAATTGTAATCATCCCACTACTGTCTATTTAAATCCCGTGTGTTTGTGAGTCCTGTTCAGATCGTCTGCTTTGTTTGCGTCAAGCTAATTTGTCATGTTATGTTTCAAGTTCCTAGTTTTCCAATGTCTTCCATGTCAGGTTTGTGTTTGTTATATATTTTTGTAAGTACTTGTTATTTTCTTGAATTACTTCCTGCCTCAGTCAGTGAAGTTTTCGTTTTAGCACTCCACACACTCGGGCCTTGATTGCTTTCCCCGAATTTGGGTCCTCGTCTACGTTCAGCACATGGCGTAATAATAACTTACATTTGCATGACGCAAACAAAGCAGATGAACAGGACTCACAAACATACAGGATTTAAATAGACAGATAGGGGATGATAATAATCAGGAAAGGGACAATTTCCAATTAATTACTGTTTAGCTGTGAATCACTAATAATTAGTTAATAATAATAATATCAAGGCTAATTTGTTATCTTGCACTTGCACTAAAACTCCATAGCTAAGTATTTAGTCACTTTTTATACCTACTTATTTATGTGAACACTGTTTTATGTTGACTACTTATCTATGTTGACTACTTATCTATGTTGACTACTTATCTATGCTGACTACTTAAATATGTTGACTACTTAAATATGTTAACTACTTAAATATGTTAACTACTTATGTTAGCTATTTATCTATGTGGACTACTTATAAATGTGGACTACTTATGTATGTGGACTACTTATTTATGTGGACTACTTATTTATGTGGACTACTTATTTATGTTGATTACTTAACTATGTTGACTACTTATTTATGTTGACTACTTATCTATGTTGATTACTACTTATTTAATGTGTTGACTACTACTTATTTAATATTTTGACTACTACTTATTTAATATGTTGACTACTACTTATTTAATATGTTGACTACTACTCTTTTAATATGTTGACTACTACTTATTTAATATTTTGACTACTACTTATTTAATATGTTGACTACTACTTATTTAATATGTTGACTACTACTTATTTAATATGTTGACTACTACTTATTTAATATGTTGACTACTACTTATTTAATATGTTGACTACTACTTATTTAATATGTTGACTACTACTTATTTAATATGTTGACTACTTATCCATGTTGACTACTTATCAATGTTGACTACTACTTATTTAATATGTTGACTGCTTATCTATGTTGACTACTTATCAATGTTGACTACTTATCTATGTATTACTTATTTATTGATTATTTCTTTACAATTATTATATTTTGATTCTATTTAGATATTTGTTTGTTTGTTTTTCGTTGTTATTTTACACTCCCCTACTTATTTAGCTATGTGGTTGATTATTTCTTAGATTAGATTAAATTTGATTCCTTTATTCATCCCATATTCGGAAATTTCACTGTCCCAGTAGCAAGATGGTGAGAATACAGACACAGAAAAAATACCTTTTAGACACAAATAAGTAATATGTGGTACAGACATTAAGTTGACTACTTTTCATTAATTATATATGTATTTTAAATTGTTATCATTTTGTTGTTATTTCTGCACTTTGCTGTGAATCTTTAAATCTCATTAGTTGTAAAAAGACAGTAAAAGCCTTCAATTCAATTCAATCACCATCCTTATATATTTATATACAAAGTACATTGATTAATCCACGTTAGCATTTTCTTTCCTCATTGTCCTTTTGAGGATAGCCATGTCTTGCACTTGAGCTTAATCCTAAGCAAAATGGAGTCTTCAGAGGGTTATTCCGACATCTCCACGCCTTCTAGGCATTCACCATCGGATGCTTGACTCCCGCCTCCTCCTTCAGTCAAATGTCTGCTGGGGGAGTTTTTAAAGCCCCCACATTCCTCTTCTGACTGACAAATTCCAGTCGAAAGAGCGACTATGTTTAGAAGAACGTAGGCTGGCCGCATCAGGAGAGGGCTTTACATTCATGCCACGTGACGAGGGAAAACAACATTAATCTTTTTCTCCTGCCCTTCACTATGGACAACGGGTTCATCTGGTTCGCGTTTTATCCACGTCGTCTCGTAACAGACTCTACACTTGTCTAAATGACAGAAAACATAGAAGACCTTGTTGAATTTTATGTCCACTTCATGCGCAGTTGGACGTCTTTAGCCATCGATGGCAGCTAATGAGTGGCAGCAGGGATGTCAAATGTGTGGCTCACAGGTCGTATGCGACTCACTAGGAGCTCCGGTGTTTCTCTGACAGTTATTTTGTAGCTTAATCATATCTTGTGCTATATAACTAGGAACGTTAGTGCCGTAAAAGCAAAGGAAAAAAGGTATGTGAGCATGTGTGTGCTATGGATTTAATGTCTGCAGTCACATCTTAACATTAGTTTGATAAATAAGTGGTGGTGGTTTTGGTAGTAGGGGATTGTGTATTACATGCACTAGATTGAGGTGTAGTAGTAGTGGTAGTGGTTATAGTTGTGGCGGTAGTGGTAGTAGTAGTAGAGATTGTGTTTTACATCCACTAGTTGGAGTAGTAATAATATTAGTGGTGGTTGTGGTCGTAGACGTGGTAGTAGTAGGAGTAGCAGTAGTAGTAATGGTAGTAGCAGTAGTAATAATAGTAGTAGTAGTAGCAGTAATAGTAGTGGTAGCAGTAATAATAATAGTAGTAGTAGTAGTAATAGTAGTAGTAGTAGTAGTAGTAGTAGTAGTAGTAGTAGTAGTAGTAGTAGCAGTAATAGTAGTCGTAGTAGTAGTAGTAGCAGTAATAGTAGTAGTTCTAGTAGTAATAGTAGTAGCAGTAGTAGTAGTAGCAGTAATAGTAGTAGTTCTAGTAGTAGCAGTAGCAGTATTAGTAGTAGTAGTAGTAGTAGTAGTAGTAGTAGTAGTAGTAGTAGTAATAGTAGTAGCAGCGGTAGTAGTAGTAGCAGTAATAGTGGTAGCAGCGGTAGTAGTAGTAGCAGTAATAGTAAGAGTATGAGTAGTAGTAGTGGTAGTGGTGGTAGTAGTTGTAGTAGTAGTGGTAGTAGTGGTAGTGGTAGTAGTGGTAGTAGTGGTAGTTGTAGCAGTAGCTGTAGTATATAGCAGTAGTAGCTGTAGTAGTAGCTGTAGTAGTAGCAGTGGCAGTAGTACTAGCAGTAGTACTAGCAGTAGTAGTAGCAGTAGTAGTAGCATAGCAGTACCAGTAGTAATAGTAGTAGTAGTGGTAGTAGTACACTATTTCCAGTGTATTCCCTTGTCCTTCAATTCATTCAGTTTACATGAAAGACAACTTGCTTAGTAGTTGGAAAAATAATGCATAATTGTCAAAAAGTTGCCATTTTTTAGTCTTTGCATGTTTGCTGAGTCTCCGCCTACCGCAAAACTTTAATAACTCAACTCAACAAGATCAGACGGAACAGTAATAAAGCACTTTACGTACCACAAAACGCTGTCAAACATTCACATTTAATCCGGCGTAGTAGAAGCGACTTGTTGAATAAAATGAACTAGAAAATGCAAAATAAACCACTTGGATGCAAATATTGGGATTCTACACACATCCTGTTGTAATGGAGTTTTCTTGGGAGGAGGAGGAGGCACTTAAATATTAGTAAATTGGCGTGATGGCCTCATCTGAGGCGGTCCCAATGAGAAGGCAAACACAGAAAATTCAATTACCCCAATGTAGGTTTTTGTCTTTATTTCCATAATGTGGTCCTTTAATGGAATTACTCGGCTAAGCGCTGGATTTCCATTCATCATTTGAAATTCAGATTTAGACATTACGGCAATCCTGCTGACAAAAAAAAAAAAAAAAAATGAAAGACGCTAAAGCCAAATAGGGGAATTTGCTTTGCTTGCATTTAATTACACAAAAAGAACCAGTGACAGTTTGGATGTTTAATATTCTGCCACATCATTAAAGAAATTAGTGATTATTAAGACAAAATGTCGTCTCTGTTATGTTGCCGTTATTAATATTCGGGTTTAAAGTCGGTTGGAAGGGAAATGCAGGGGCTGGAAAAGGCAAGTTGCTCTAATTAGGAGTCGCGGTATTGTCTTTTTTGCTGTGTTTTCTTGCTCATTTGCATATTTTTTGGGGGGTGGGTTTTAAAGGCTGTGTATGTAGATGAGTCATTTTTTTAGTGTTTTATTTCCTTGAAATGAATGGAGCTCTTGGTTGAGATGGACAAATGACAAACGACAAACGAGAGATGTCGGAGATTCCTTCGAATAATTGGAAATAGGGGTGTGGCCTATAAGAGGATCAGAATTTAGAGTGTCCAATCAGCCGAAACTGCATGACCTTTTAAATCAAAGACAGTCATTTTTTAGTCATTTTTTTCAGTTTTTAGTTCAAAAATAATTTTGAAAAATCTAAAAATGTATTTTAAAAAAAGCTAAAATAAATGTTGTTTTAGATCTATAAAAAAATGAATATTCAGTGCTTTTTATCCAATTCTTTTAAACCATTTATGGAAAAAAAGATCTAAATATTCTTCAGTTTATTCTGTGTTTTTAGTTCAAAAATATTTTTTTTAAATCTAAAAATATATATAAAAAACCCTCAAATAAACAATGTTTTTTAGATCTATAAAAAACGATTAATCCATTCATCCAAAAATAGATAAATATTATTGTAATTTGTAATCTAGTTTTTCCGTGTTTTTACTTCAAAAATCATTTTGTAAAATCTAAAAATTTATAAAAAAGTTAAAATAAACATTGTTTTTAGATCTATAAAAAACAGAATACTCAGGATTTTTAATCCTGTTCTTTTAATCCTTTTATCAAAAAAAATCTAAATATTATCATAATTTATAATATTTTTTCTGTGTTTTTAGTTCAAAAATCATTTTCTAAAATCTAAAAAATATATATAAATAAAGCTAAAATAAACATTGTTTTAGATCAATAAAAACTGAATAATCCAGTCTTTTAATCCAGTTCCTTTAATCCATTTATCAAAAAAAAAAATCTAAATATTATTGTAGTTTTTTTACAATTTTTTTGTGTTTTTAATTTAAAAATAATTTTGTCAAATATTATACATTAAAAGAAAAGATAAAATAAAAATTGTTTAGATCTACAAAAAACGGAATATTCCGTTTTTTTACTCCAGTTCTTTTAATCCATTTATCAAAAAATATCTAAATATTATCATACATTTTTAATCAATTATTCCTTTCTTTAATTCAAAAATAATTTTGTAAAATCTAAAAATATATATATAAAAAAAGCTAAAATAAACATTGTTTCAGATCAATAAAAAAACAGAATATTCCATTATTTTAATCCAGTGCCTTTAATCCATTTATTAAAAAAAAATCTAAATATTATATCTAAAATGGTCCGGCCCCCATGAAATCTAGTTGACATTACCGCTGCCTACGAACCAACCCAAGTCTGACACCCTTACTCTAAATATACCCCTAAAATATTCCTACACCATACAAGACAATATCATTGACCCTTTAAAACTTAAGTCTTCATAACGAGTAACATTGCTGCTACGGGTTAGCATCTAACAATAGCAGGAAATAAAATATATATTTTTTAAAAAGATGTGTAATGTTGAAGAGGATTGCTCTCCTCTACGTAGGTCTTTATATTTGAAGAGGCTAACAACTGGAGTTGAAGTACAACCTCTTAGCCAATCCCAACGCGTAACCTCTTTACCACTTATCGAAAATCCTCACTTGGACGTCACGGTTGGCGTATACGACTCGACGGCAACTGGTTGCTTAGAAACCAATTCATCAAAAGCTCCCATATTTCCTCGTTAAGTGCAGAACCATAAATACTTCGTATATGATAAAAAAAAATAAAAACATCCGGGCTTCTTCCTGCTTAACAGAATAAAAGATTGATCAATCCGTTTGGTCCCAGCACCCCCGCTGTGCATCAGCTCGGCAGCTTCCCGCCATTTGCCAGCTCACCGGGGGGGCCTTTAGATCCCGCTCCCGGTGGCCATCTTGTCGGATATCGTCTGTGGAACGCTAGCGTCTGTTTTTTTTTGGAGATATGTTTTAATAAAAGATGGTGACATTGGATGTGAGTCACCAAACTGACTTGGAATTGCAGATGGGTTGTCGATTTATGCTTTCTTATATGCGTATATTACGGACTATAAGTCATTTTTCTTAGTATTCTTAGGGGTTAAGTAAGGGTTAGGTTGTGTTTAAATACAAAATGGTTAGGGTTTGGGTTAGGGTTAGGGTTAGGGTTAGGGTTAGGGTTAGGGTTAGGGTTAGGGTTAGGGTAAGGGTAAGGGTAAGGGTTAGGGTAAGGGTTAGGGTTAGGATTAGGGTTAGGGTGTGTTTAAATACAAAATGGTTAGGGTTAGGATTTGGGTTTGGGTTAGGGTTAGAGGGTTAGGGTTGGAGGGTTAGGGTTGGAGGGTTAGGATTAGGGTGTGTTTAAATACAAAATGGTTAGGGTTTGGGTTAGGGTTAGAGTTAGAGGGTTAGGGTTAGAGGGTTAGGGTTAGAGGGTTAGGGTTAGAGGGTTAGGGTTAGAGGGTTAGGGTTAGAGGGTTAGGGTTAGAGGGTTAGGGTTAGAGGGTTAGGGTTAGAGGGTTAGGGTTAGAGGGTTAGGGTTAGAGGGTTAGGGTTAGAGGGTTAGGGTTAGAGGGTTAGGGTTAGAGGGTTAGGGTTAGAGGGTTAGGGTTAGAGGGTTAGGGTTAGAGGGTTAGGGTTAGAGGGTTAGGGTTAGAGGGTTAGGGTTAGAGGGTTAGGGTTAGAGGGTTAGGGTTAGAGGGTTAGGGTTAGAGGGTTAGGGTTAGAGGGTTAGGGTTAGAGGGTTAGGGTTAGAGGGTTAGGGTTAGAGGGTTAGGGTTAGAGGGTTAGGGTTAGAGGGTTAGGGTTAGAGGGTTAGGGTTAGAGGGTTAGGGTTAGAGGGTTAGGGTTAGAGGGTTAGGGTTAGAGGGTTAGGGTTAGAGGGTTAGGGTTAGAGGGTTAGAGGGTTAGAGGGTTAGGGTTTGGGTTAGAGGGTTAGGGTTTGGGTTAGAGGGTTAGGGTTTGGGTTAGAGGGTTAGGGTTAGAGGGTTAGGGTTAGAGGGTTAGGGTTAGAGGGTTAGGGTTAGAGGATTAGGGTTAGAGGGTTAGGGTTAGAGGGTTAGGGTTAGAGGGTTAGGGTTAGAGGATTAGGGTTAGAGGGTTAGGGTGTGTTTAAATACAAAATGGTTAGGGTTTTGGTTAGGGTTAGGGTAATGGTTAGGGTTAGGGTGTGTTTAAATACAAAATGGTTAGGGTTTGGGTTAGGGTGTGTTTGGGTTAGGGTTTGGGTTAGGGTGTGTTTGGGTTAGGGTAAGGGTTAGGGTGTGCTTAGTATTCTTGAATATTTTCTTAATATTCAAAATAGAGAAAATATAAACATATAAAACGCCCCCCCCCCCAAAAAAAAAAATATTGACTTCTATGAATGAAATTTAAAAATAATGTATCTTGCATAAAACATGAAAAAACTTGTCTTGTAACTGCCATTGGTCGCTCTGGGTGCCACCATCTTACCTAGGGATGACAAACTAAACCACTATATACACACTTCCTGGTTGTACTGCTCACATGACCTCGTTTTTTAATTAGTCTACGTCCAGGCCACACCCTTTCAGACCGTACAATCCAGCAGAGGACCATTTTGGTTCATATAGAATCTCAAAAATACCATGTCCAATGATTTTTATTAAGATTTCCCCTTCAAAATAACACATTTGTACTCCCTATTAAAACCATCAATATTGATGTGTAAATTTTGAATCTTATATGCGAGAAATTGTAAAATTGTACGATTTTAAGGCAATTTTAAGGGTATGGCTTATTCGCGGAGGCGGCTTATATGCGAGGAAATATACTTTTAAAAAAATTTGACATCAACAAGATGATTGAAAGTACATTTTCTTGAGAATAACACTACATTTTCTAGTCTTCTTTAATGTTGTATAAATGAGAGCATGAGTGTTAAGCGTCTGAGGTCTTTTTGCGGCTCAACTAATTAGCTTTAATGATTAAATCCGGCCTAAAAGAAAAACGGTAATTAGTAACACTCTTGTCACTGCCACAACGCTAAATAATGAAACATGATTCTTCTCGCCTTAATTCTCATTTAAGTAATTAGCTGGAATGATTAAATCTGACAATCGGAAGCGTATTGAAATCAACTTTTGCCCTGTCTTTCATTTTTGGTTAAATTATTTGTTCGGTATTAAAGATATTGTTTGAAAGGAAATGTCTGACCTTTGACCTTTTAGAAAGTCATCAAATCTTCTTATGCTAAGTTTTTGTGGAAAAAAACAACCGTCAAGGGCACTAAAATGCATTTTTTTCTGAATTATGATTATGTATTGATTGTATGTGCTTCATTAGGTAAATGGGTCGCCATCAAAGGCAAGTTTTCAATGCAAAATAGAGCGTTAAAAGTAAATAAGGACATTACTATAAAAATAATACACATAATTAATCACATTTTTCTGAAAGACTTGACACTGATTGGCTGTGATGGTGACCTAGTATCTTGTATGCTACTATCAAATGATTACAATAGACAGAAAATCCAGGAAATAAAAACAAAATTAAAAATACTATGAATATATATTTTTAAAACAAACTACTAAATACACTTTTTGTATCAAAATTACAAAAAAATACATGGATTTTTTTTTTTTGCAATTTACATGTTCTGTTGTTTTCAGCAGTGTAGATGTGTGTAAGCTAAAACTAAAATATCATATCATATAATATATACATATATATACATGTACATATGTATACATATACACATATACACATACACATTCATTCACAGTTAACTATTAGAAAATTACCGTATTTTCACGTTTATAAGGCGCACTTAAAAGTATTAAATGTTCTCCAAAATAGACAGTGTGCCTTATAATACAGTGCGCCTTATATATGGAAAAAACTGAAAACCAAAAACGAAAAACCACCACTGTCGGATATTAAAAAAACACAAACGCCGAAACTGAAACAATACTGTTAAATATGCAGATGCCATCTTAGTTCACAAAATATTCCATCATATAGCTCCTCCCCCACTGCAAGATTTTATACAAAAAAATCCAAAACATCAACAATGGCTGGCTCTAGAGGTGACTGTTAAGTAGTGAGTCCTTCATACCTGGAAGTCAATAGCAATTACCATATTTTCACGACTATAAGAAACACTTAAAGGTCTTACATTTTCTCCAAAATAGACAGTGCGCCTTATAATACAGTGTACCTTATAATACAGTGCGCCTTATAATACAGTGTGCCTTATATATGGAAAATGTCATTCATTGAGGGTGCGCCTTATAATGCAGTGTACCTTATAGTCGTGAAAATACAGTATTCAAAATGTTAATCATATTGAGTTTTATTTTTGGATGGATCACTGATAAATACTGCTAAAAAAGGCTAAAAAAAATATTTTACCCACTAAGAAATATCATTTTTGACATTGATCAAACTTTAAAATATTTTGGTGTCGTTGGACTTACTGATTGGTCACTGTCAATGTTCTTGGCCATAGTTTGTCTGAAACCCCTAACATTCACATAACCATTCATTTTGATAGAGCAAAAATATTATTATTATTATTTCAAACTCTCCGTGATTCACACTAAAAAGTGCCGTGCAAATTTGTCGTCAAAAAAAAAAAAAACATTCCAAAATACTTTAATGTGAGATGTCGTCTAAAGGTATCATTTTCGCCTTCAGCAAAGATGTTGTTTTTGTACTTTAAGTGCATTATTTTTCGCTTTTTCTTGTCACTAAATGTTTCTAAAATAGAACAAATTCTGTCTTATTCTTTCTTCTCATTATCATACTTAATATTTGCCACCATTTAGCATAAAAATGTCATACTTTACCAATAACTGGGCCTAAAACTTGTTGAAAAAAAGTTTGCAGTTTTCCTATTGTTTGTAAACCAGAATGTCCTACAATTCCTGGCATGTACTACAAGGTTTGCATACAACAAAACAAGTTCATTAACCTCCACTAGCTAATAAATTAAAAATAAAACCTAGGTACTGATTTACTTCAACAAAACCTATTTCTTACCTTTTTTCAGCATAATAATCAGATCCCAACAGAATTCTGAAATAAACCCCCTGACTCTTCTATATCTCTCATTACGATTGAACTTATTCAAGCGAGCTAACCTTCACGCTAGAATTCATCAGCGTTTGCGTGTCTAAATTGGTCCACTTTGATCTTTGCAGGAGACACAGAAATACCGCGGTAAACAATGGAATCAGGTGTGCACTAGTCGAGTAAGAAAGTTCGTTCCCGTGGAGTCGACAGTTTTTTTGCGGAGCGCTGAAGAACTTTCATTTTCTTGCACCGTGTCCAAGTCTCATGTTTGGTATGGTATTGGTAAATCTCTAAAGGTTTATTAACAGGACCATAACAGCCAAAACAAACTAACTCAAGGACAGTTTCTTCCCATAGTCAACCCAGGTGGACCTAATCAAGACTTATATTCTACTGCACTAAAACTCCATAGGCCGATTACCACTTTAGTCCCTTGTTCTACCTATTTATCTATATGTCCCTTATTCATGTTGACTACTTATCTATGTTGACTACTTATCTATGTTAACTACCTATCTATGTTGACTACTTATCTATGTTAACTACCTATCTAAGTTGACTACTTATCTATGTTAGCTACTTATCTATGTTGACTGCTTATCTATGTTGACTACTTATCTATGTTGACTACTTATATATGTTAGCTACTTATCTATGTTGACTGTTTATCTATGTCAACTTCTTATCTATGTTGAGTACTTTTATATGTTGGCTACTTATCTATGTCGACTACTTATCCATGTCAACTTCTTATCTATGTTGAGTACTTATATATGTTGACTACTTATATATGTTGACTACTTATATATGTTGACTACTTATCTATGTTGACTACTTATCTATGCTGACTACTTATCTCTGTTGACTACTTATCGATGTTGACTACTTATCTACGTTGACTACTTATCTATGCTGACTACTTATCGATGTTGACTACTTATCTACGTTGACTACTTATCTATGTCGACTACTTATCTATGTTGACTACTTATCTACGTTGACTACTTATCTATGTTGACTACTTATCTATGTTGACTACTTATCTATGTTGACTACTTATCTATGTTGACTACTTATCTATGTCGACTACTTATCTATGTTGACTACTTATCTATGTTGACTACTTATCTATGTTAACTACTTATTTATGTTGACTACTTACCTATGTCAACTACTTATCTATGTTGACTACTTATCTACATTAACTACTAACCTATGTCGACTACTTATCTATGTTGACTACTTATCTATGTTAATTAATCATCTATGTTGACTATTTATGTTGTTGACTACTAATCTATGTTAACTACTTATCTATGTTGACTATGTTGTTGACTATGTATTAATTTATTACTTATTTATTGATAATATTTTTATTATTTTGTGTTTTTCTGTGTCTGTGCTATCCACAGGTGATCGTGTGCTTTTCACCTCTTGTGTCCCTCCGGGCTCCCTTTACCTGTGTCAGGTATGTGTGATTACTAATTTGTCCTCGTGTGTGTATTTAAACCACTTTGTCTGTCTGACATGTCTGGTCTTCACCTAAATCATGTTTTTTTTCCTCTTCCTCACAAAAAATGCCTGAAATAGCTCCCAGCATGCCCTCTTACGCCCGCTAGAAACCCGGGCACCCTTAGCACCCCCCCTAAACTCCGCCCCTGTGACTGACAAAAATGGTCACAGTGAAAATGAAAGGGCAAAATGATTGTTTTTAATCCTTATCACCGCCAAGAGAAGCTTTGTATAATTAATCCGAATGGTAATATTGCATTACAGTACAACTCATCAGCCTTCCTATTTACTTTTTCTATGAGAAGCGGAGATTAGATACGATGCAATTTCCCCTGACTTACTTTTTTTTGTTGTCACTTTCATTTGATTTCTATTTTTGAGCGTGGATATGGTCATGCCTCCCTGCTAATCTTGTCAGGAGATTAGACTTTGTTAGCCTTTATCTGATTCTCAGCATTCTCATAAATAACAAAAGCTGCTGATCTTATCCATTACTGACACGCAGAACAACTCCATGTGTGCCTTTAGTGGGCGCACATGCACATTTGTTTTTTTTTTAGCATATGACCATAGCGCATATTTGTTTTTCATTTCAGTGAAAATATAATAGTAAGCTTATTTTCTTGAAAAAAATGACCATGTATAGTAAGGCTTTTTATTGAAAATTACGACCATCTATAGTAAGCTTATTTTCTTGAAAAAAATGACCATGTATAGTAAGGCTTTTTATTGAAAATTATGACCATCTATAGTAAGCTTATTTTCTTGAAAAAAAAATGACCATGTATAGTAAGGCCTTTTTTATTGAAAATTATGACCATCTATAGTAAGCTAATTTTCTTGAAAAAAAAGACCATGTATAGTAAGGCTTTTTTATTGAAAATTATGATCATCTATAGTAAGCTTATTTTCTTGAAAAAAAATGATCATCTATAGTAAGCTTATTTTCTTGAAAAAAATGACCATGTATAGTAAGGCTTTTTAATTGAAAATTATGACCATCTATATAGTAAGCTTTTTTTCTTGAAAAAAATGACCATGTATAGTAAGGCATTTTTCTTGAAAAAAATGACCATGTATAGTAAGGCTTTTTATTGAAAAAATGTCCATGTATAGTAAGGCTTTTTTATAGAAAATTATGACCATCTATAGTAAGCTTATTTTCTTGAAAAAAATGACCATGTATAGTAAGGCTTTTTTATTGAAAATTATGACCATTTATAGTAAGCTAATTTTCTTGAAAAAATGACCATGTATAGTAAGGCTTTTTGATTGAAAATTATGACCATCTATAGTAAGCTTATTTTCTTGAAAAAAATGACCATGTATAGTAAGGCTTTTTAATTGAAAATTATGACCATCCATAGTAAGCTTATTTTCTTGAAAAAAATGACCATGTATAGTAAGGCTTTTTAATTGAAAATTATGACCATCTATATAGTAAGCTTATTTTCTTGAAAAAAATGACCATGTATAGTAAGGCATTTTTCTTGAAAAAAATGACCATGTATAGTAAGGCTTTTTTATTGAAAAAATGACCATGTATAGTAAGGCATTTTTTCTTGAAAAAAAATGACCATGTATAGTAAGGCTTTTTATTGAAAAAATGTCCATGTATAGTAAGCCTTTTTTATTGAAAATTATGACCATCTATAGTAAGCTTATTTTCTTGAAAAAAATGACCATGTATAGTAAGGCTTTTTTATTGAAAATTATGACCATTTATAGTAAGCTAATTTTCTTGAAAAAATGACCATGTATAGTAAGGCTTTTTGATTGAAAATTATGACCATCTATAGTAAGCTTTTTTTCTTGAAAAAAATGACCATGTATAGTAAGGTTTTTTAATTGAAAATTATGACCATCCATAGTAAGCTTATTTTCTTGAAAAAAATGATCATCTATAGTAAGCTTATTTTCTTGAAAAAAATGACCATGTATAGTAAGGCTTTTTAATTGAAAATTATGACCATCTATATAGTAAGCTTATTTTCTTGAAAAAAATGACCATGTATAGTAAGGCTTTTTGATTGAAAATTATGACCATCTATAGTAAGCTTATTTTCTTGAAAAAAATGACCATGGCTTTTTTATTGAAAATTATGACCATCTATAGTAAGCTTATTTTCTTGAAAAAAATGACCATGTTTAGTAAGGCTTTTTAATTGAAAATTATGACCATCTATAGTAAGCTTATTTTCTTGAAAAAAATGACCATGTATAGTAAGGGATTTTTTCTTGAAAAAAATGACCATGTATAGTAAGGCTTTTTTATTGAAAAAATGACCATGTATAGTAAGGCTTTTTTGTTGAAAAAGAAATTACCATGTATACTAAGGTGTTTTCATTGAAAAAAATTAACATGTATAGTAAGGCTTTTTTATTTAAAAATAATGACCCACTATAGTAAGGTTATTTTCTTGAAAAAAATGACCATGTATAGTAAGGCATTTTTTCTTGGAAAAAAATGACCATGTATAGTAAGGCTTTTTTATTGAAAATTATGACCATCTATAGCAAGCTTATTTTCTTGAAAAAAATGACCATGTATAGTAAGGCTTTTTTTATTGAAAAAAAATGACCATCTATAGTAAGCTTATTTTCTTGAAAAAAATGACCATGTATAGTAAGGCATTTTTCTTGACCATCTAGTTCCAACAGTGGAAACTGTAATTCCAAATTCAACCCGGCATGATTGGGGAATTCAAAAGGTTTGCTTCACATTTAAAAAGGACAAACCCAGAAGCCTTTGAGTTGTCCTTCATTTTATGCAGCACAGGTTCTGACTTTCTTGTAAATGCTTCATAATGTCAACCAGATAAAAAATAAATAACAAAAAAAATGTGCAGGTAACAACTTGGAGGTATGAAAGACACTGTCAGACATTTAATGCTTTTTGCTTGCTCTCCAAGAGATAAGCTTTTTGGGTATTTTCTTTAAAAAAATCACTTTTTTGGTGCAAAGCTGTAATATTAGCATGTCAAGTCAAAATCGATGAAAATCCAATTTTGCGAATGTGTTTTGCACTAGAAAATCAGTTTATGGATAAGATTTTATATCTTAATATTTATAAATCATCTGTATGTGGAGATATTATTGATTAAAATGTATTATATACATGATAATTATACATAAAATTTATAAAGTACGAACCAGGCTCGTAACCAATTCTAAATAAATTGATAAAAATTCACCCATTACTTCATATAATTGTATTTATTCCATTTCCTGAGGCAAATGGGGAAGAAGAATAATGATATTAACAATAATTATACTGCAAGTACATTGAGGCCATGAATTGTATGTACTATTTACTCAACTGATGATTTCACGGTAGTTTATTTCAACGGTGAAGGGTTGCATTCATCATTAATAACTGAATAACTTCCAAAGAATGATTACTCGGTGATTGTATGGGTGTGCCAATGCGTGACATTGAATTTTTTTCTTCGTTTTTTTTCCATAGTCATTTACAGTATCATGCATATTTCTATTGGGGAAAAAATGACAGAGTAGAGTAAGGCTTTTGTCTTGAAAAAAAAAATAACCAAGACTTTTTAGTTGAAAAAATGACCATGTTAGGGTGTTTAAATACAAAATAGTTAGGGTTAGGGTTTTGGTTAGGGTTAGGGTGTGTTTAAATACAAAATGGTTAGGGTTAGGGTGTGTTTAAATACAAAATGGTTAGGGTTAGGGATAGGGGTAGGGTTAGGGATAGGGGTAGGGTTAGGTTAACGGTAAGGGTTAGGGTTAGGTTAACGGTAAGGGTTAGGGTTAGGGTTACTGTTAGGGTTAGGGTAACGGTAAGGGTTAGGGTGTGTTTAAATAAAAATGTTTAGGGTTTGGGTTAGGGTGTGTTTAAATACAAAATGGTTAGGGGTTAGGGTTTGGGTTAGGGTTAGGGTTAGGGTTAGGGTTAGGTTAACGGTAAGGGTTAGGGTTAGGTTAACGGTAAGGGTTAGGGTTAGGGTTACTGTTAGGGTTAGGGTAACGGTAAGGGTTAGGGTGTGTTTAAATAAAAATGTTTAGGGTTTGGGTTAGGGTGTGTTTAAATACAAAATGGTTAGGGGTTAGGGTTTGGGTTAGGGTTGGGGTTAGGGTTGGGGTTAGGGTTGGTGTTAGGGTTGGTGTTAGGGTTGGGTTAGGGTCAGGGTGTGTTTAAATACAAAATGGTTAGGGTTAGGGTTTGAGTTAGGGTTAGGGTTGGGGTTAGGGTTGGGGTTAGAGTTGGGGATAGGGTTGGGGTGTGTTTAAACACAAAATGGTTAGGGTTAGGGTGTGTTTAAATACAAAATGGTTAGGGTTGTTACTATTTTAGAAAAAATATCTGCCTTATTATTTTCCCTCCCTCTACTCTACTCTACCTCACTCCACTACTGTATTCACTCTCTTTATTTGAGAGCTGTGAGTGGATTTGAACCCACTCCTGAATTGAACTTCACCATCTCAAGTTCTGAGCAAAGTATTTGCCACTACACCACAGTGACTTCTGAAGTTTAGTAGTTGGAAGTTATATTTATCCTTTAAATTACTTTAATAAACAATTTAAGACTTGCAAAGAGAGGATTTGAGCCCACTCCTGATTTGTACTTTACCATCTTAAGTTCTGAGCAATGTATTTGCCACTGCACCACAGTGACTTCTGAAATCTAGATTTTGGAACTTATACTTATCCTTTAAAGTACTTTAATAAAGAAATTAGGACTTGCAAAGAGAGGATTCGAACCCACTCCTGATTTAAACTACATCATCTCAACTTCTGAGCAATGTATTTGCCACTACACCACAGTGACTTCTCACGTTTTCTATTTGGAAGTTATACTTACCCTTTAAATAGGATTTTCTTGAAAAAAATGACCATGTATAGTAAGGCTTTTTCTTTAAAAATTGACCATGTATAGTAAGTATTTTCCTTGAAAAAAATGACCATGTATAGTAAGCATTTTTATTGAAAAATAATTACCACGAATAGCAAGTATTTTCCTTGAAAAAAATCACCATGAATAGCAAGGCTTTTTTTTCATTGAAAAAAATGACTATGTATACTAAGGTAAGTAAGTATATATTTCTATTGTGAGTGTAGTTTTCAAACCCTTCTTTCTTTGTTAGCGTACAACGAGAGAAAGGCAATGTGACATTTACAGCAGTAAGGGAAGCAAATAAAAAGTAAAGTTGGTAAGTAAGTGAAGAGCGGCGCAGGAAATGGGAAGCTACAGGGCCGCTTATCCCGCTGTTAGACCAAGCATAAACCTGCCACTGCTCTTCTTAGAACAGATTTAACAGGACTGGTCAGTGCTGTTGTTTCTTTGCTACTGCCTCCGTTTTAAATCACAAGCTTACGGCGGTTATGCCACTTTCTTTTTTTGATGAAATGTTCCAATTTTCTTGTTTCCTTTTCTTCACAAAGCTGTTTTTTTCCTGTTTTTTTAGGATTAAGGGAAACGAGAGGATCAGTTCAGACTGGGATTGCTTTACACTACATTTCAAGGTTTGTTGTTCTTATTTTTAGAGGTTTAGTAGTAGGAATTGTATGAATATTTACTACATTACACGGAAACCTTTAGTTTTACTATGTTCTTTAATGGTTGTTAAATACTTTAAACCTGGAGTCTAAACTATGGTCTGTGGGCCAACTCCGACATGGTGCATAGTTTAAATTGGCCTGCAGCAAATGATGAAAATATTGAATTTGGTCCGCACAAGAAGCTTAAATGTAGATTGCTCTTTTAAATCTTAACAATAGTTGTTGCTTGTCCGTTAAACAGCATCAATTGAAAAATTGACTTTAAAATCTGACAAAATCTTTAAAGGAATGTATAATTTCATTTCTAAATTTTTTATATGTACATAATTTCAATTTTTAACCAAAAATAAATACTCTTGTAAATATAAAATATAGGTATTTTGAAATATATTATTATTTTCTTGTTGGTAGCGCTCTAGCAAACGAAAAAACATTCAAACTCCAGGGTACTCGGACATTTGGTCGCCAGACGTTTGGTCGTGTGGACGTTTGGTCGCCCGGATGTTTAGTCGCCGGGACGTTTGGTCGCCCGGACGTTTGGTCGCCCGGACGTTTGGTCGCCAGACGTTTGACAACATGACAGAGTTTACTGTTGAAATAAGCTCTCAAAATTAATCAAACGTCCGGGTGGCCAAATGTCCGGGCGACCAAACGTCCGGGCGACCAAACGTCCAGTCACGAAAACTCCACGCAGGTATACTCACTTGGATTTGAACCCAGGCCCCCCCACTGTGAGCCGCCGGGCCGTCCATCTATAATATTACAATATATTAATTCAATTTCATAACATTAAGCCGTCAATTTTTAATGACAATTTTCCTTTCCATCACATTAAGATGTATGACTTGATTCTAAGTACATTTAAATATTTTCTTCATATTTGGAGAGTACTCTAGGCTATATTTTGGCTAATTTATTACTGATTATTTATTCATATGTTTATTTTTCTTGTTATTTTCACACGCTTAAAATCTCAAGGTGAAAACACATTTGATTGGCTAGCACTCAATTAGCAGACAGACCCAAATCAGCGCTATTTATAAAAATATATTTGACAAAGTAGTAAACAATACAGGGTAATCTGTAGAGATACCAGTACAGAGGAGTAAATAATTGAACATACACACTGATAAGCATTGAAAGCACAGTAGAAAAAAAGTGAGCCTAAACTCAAACATACGTCTCGTTATGCTTTGTCAATTTTCTACCAGCCTTATCTAAAGCTAATGATATTAGCAATAATGCTATGTACAGCAAAAAAAGCCTGTTTTCTTCACTCCTATCATACAGTGTACACAAAATATGCACTCCGGGCTGGACTGTGTTACTTCTGGGCGCGGAGTTAGCACGTAGCATGTAAAAGCGCTAGCGCTGCGACTAGTCTACGTTTTGCTCGTAGCCCCCTTGTGGAGTACGTGAGGAAGGATAAGATGTACAAAAACAACGAAATTAAATGAAACATTAGGTTACAATGGAAGTTGCTTCCGTAAAAAGAAGGCCTCAGAGTTCCTACATATTTTTTTTCTCGTTGTCGTCAGCACAATGTCTTTTTATAGGCTAGCGCAATGGCAACATGGCCACCTGTAGCATGTAAATACAAAGAGTTGTATAAAGCGTAGTTTATAAATGCGGCCACCAGAGAAAGAGAACATATCAAATGATAACAAAGTCACTTGTTTTTTTTTTCAAAGCCAACATCGTTTAGTCTTTTGTTGTTGTTGTTGTTCTTGTTGTTGTTGTTGTTGCTGCTGAAATCCTCACATACATTCATTGTTGTAAAGTAGACCATGTATTGCTTTAAAGTCCATTCCAGATCCTTAGACTGAAGTTGGCGGTGCTCGGACGTTTGGTCAGCGGGTCTTTTGGTGGCCGGTCTTTGGTCGCCCGTCTTTTGGTCACCTATCTTTTGGTCGCCGGTCTTTTGGTCGCCGGTCTTTTGGTCGCCGGTCAAATGGTGACAGAGAGTTTATAGTTGAAACCACCTCTCAAAATTATATTCATGAGAGTTTCATATCTAAGCGAAAGAGTTTAATATCTAAGTATTGTTTAATATCTAAGTATTGTTTAATATCTAAGTATTGTTTAATATCTAAGTACTGTCTAATATCTAAGTACTGTCTAATATCTAAGGACTGTTTAATATCAAAGTACTGTATAATATCTAAGTAATGTTTAATATCTGAGTACTGTTGAAACCAGCCCTCAAATTATATTCATGAGAGAGTTTAGTATCTAAGAGAGAGAGTTTGATATCTAAGAGAAAGAGTTTGATATCTAAGAGAGAGTTTGATATCTAAGAGAGAGAGTTTGATATCTAAGTACTGTTTAATATCTAAGTACTGTTTAATATCTAAGTACTGTTGAAAACAGTACATATTTAGATATTAAACTCTCTCTCTCATGAATGTAATTTTGAGAGCTGGTTTCAACATAAACTCTCTGTCACCATTTAACCGGCGACCAAAAGGGATCATACATCCGGGCGACCAAACGTCCAGGCGACCAAATGTCCGGCGACCAAACATCCGGGTGACCAAACGTCCGGGCGACCAAACGTCCGAGCAAACAAACGCCCGGCGACCAAACATCCGGCGTCCAAACGTCTGGCGACCAAATGTTCGGCGACCAAACGTCCAGCGACCAAACGTCTGGCAACCAAACATCCAGTCACTGGAACTTGGCCTATCGGCTTTCTGCTATTGGAAGTCGCGGCCAATGACTAACACCCAAAACACTGCTAGATACTCCACAACGGAATCTAAAGTTTTTTCGTTTTTTTTTTTTTAAAGTTTACACTCCACAAGAATCTCCTAGCAAAAAACACAGTTGATTTTGTCTGGACAATTACAATGTGGATGACTGCTATACCTCGAGTCTAGGAAGAATATAAAAAAAAGTGGCCTTTGTTTTTCTTTTTTTTTTCCCGGGTTTTCGGTTTCTAAAAGCTGATAGGGCTCTAGCGCTTAATACACACGTGGACGGAAAACCAAAAAAAAATATTAGATAAAGTCGTTTTTTTGTGTTTTTTTTCTTCCGGTCAGGTTTCACGATCACTCTCACCCACAGAGTAGAGTTCCCCAAGTCTCCTAAAACGAGGACCCCACTCCCTGAGGTAGTCATAGTTTTGATCCGAATCGGAAGACGCCGTTTCCAACGAACTCAACGAACCGGCGATGGATCCTCGACCTTCGTATCCGTAGATCTGAATCGAGTCATACGGTGGCGCTGTGGGGTCGTTATCAGCCTCGTGAAGCCGTACGTTGATGAACTCGTCTACGTCCACTCCGTTAGGACCCGAGTGATGGCCGGCGCGTGGCATAAACTGCAGATCGGGTTTGATATCCTTACGTGGAAGGTAACCGTTGACGCCGTCTGGGTTTTGTAATGTGGCGATGTCGAAGGCTTCCGTGTCTTCTTCGCCGCCGCCTTCGTCGTCGTAGCGGATGATGTTCTCGCGGACGTCTTCGTCGTCTTTGATGATGAGTGGTTCGTTCTTGTGTCGCCTCAATGTCACGAAGAGCACCACTATTACTGTCCAAGAAAGATAGGAGGGATAAGGTTGTGGGGGAGGAGGGTATAATGGGAGAAATAAGGTCAAGTTCCTTCATTGGAATGTGGAGTCATAGTATTTTTTTGCATGTTAGTCAGTGGGAATGGCGGAGCTTGTTTGCTAATATGAGAGGAGTATATACTACTTTTTGTTGGCTAAGTGGTTGTGTGTTATTCTATTGTGAGGACATTTGTGTGCCTCATTTTCAGACTATTTTGAAGGGAAGACAAAAGCAAACAACCCTCGATAGGTTGCTTCTGAAAGTCAGGGTGGAGGCGGGGCTAATAGAGCCAAGAAAGGTATCAAAATGTCAAAAAAATTAGAATTAAGTTTAGTGTAAGGTTAGATTAAACTTATTTTTGAGTGTGTCTGCATTTTAATAGAAGTTCATTTAAATTTGTTTGTTATGTTACATGTGTTGTCGTGCAAAAAGTCTCCCCTCCGTGAAATTTGTCTATTTTTAGGTACTATTAAACACACTTTAGTACTATTAAACATATTTTAGTACTAATGAACACATGTTAGTACTATTAAACAAATCTTAGTACTATTAAACACATTTTAGTACTATTAAACACATTTTAGTACTATTAAACCACTAGTTATTTGTTACTTTGTTAATGGTTGGCGAATTAGAGCAAATAAAAATGTTTCTGGTGTTTTTTCAGAGGTTTGGAACAAATTAATTAGTTTTTAGTTCATTTCTTTGGGAAACGTTCATTTGAGTTACGATTTAATCGGCATATGAGCTCAGTCCCGGAACGAATTAAGCTCGTATCTCGAGGTACCACTTCACAGTGGTACCTCTACTTACAAATAAGAAATTTGTATATACAAATGACCAATCCAACATACAAAAACAAGATCCAAGTTAAAAAATCCCCCCTAAAATGCAATTACATTTCCGGTAAAACTTATAAAGTAATGCATTACTTATGAAAAATCAAGTTCTGGAACCAATTAATTTTGTAAGTCGACCAAAAATCAATATCAATAACAGCAAATCCCAAATTAAACATCCTTAAAAAACTACAAAAAAAAGATTGACCACTGGGAATGGAACCCCCCAAAAAGTGCTAAACCTCACCTAAGAGCAAGACGATGCAGGCCAAGATGGCGATGAGAGCACCCATGCTGAGACCAATGGGCAGAACATAAGCCTCCACATTGCAGGATTGGACGATGCCGTCTTTGCTACACCCGCACACCCGGATAGTCAGGGTGTTGGTGCTGCTCATGGGCGGGTTGCCATTATCCGTCACCACGATGGGCAGGAAATACATCTCCTGTTTCTGCCGCCGAAATGTATCGTGCTTAGCCAGGACGCTGATGGAGTTGTCTAAGGGAAGACCAATGGAGAGAAGTTTACAGTGTACCCTCGCTACTTCCACTTCGCTACTTACTTGTGTAATTGTTATATGATTGTTAGGTCAAATGAAGGCGTGATTGTTTTTATCCAAATACCTTAAAACCGTACGCGATATACTGTTCGAGAGGATACTTTTGAAGACATCCTCCCTTAAGGTTCTTATCTGTGATCCAATCTATTTAAATAAATGTCAATCATTGAAGATGTCAGCCTGCAGTTATTGATAATTACAATGTGAAGGGCAATTATTACTGAACCTATCAAGGTTGTGCACGTGTTATACGTTTCTTTAAGCATTTTTTGAAGGGCCACGCCTACTTTGCGGAAATGCAGTTATTGCGGGGGGTCCCGGTCCCCATTAACCGCGATAAGCGAGGGAACACTGTATTTCAAAAACGGTCGCCGCCCCGCTCGTTTCTCCTTGATGGATTCCTCCCGGATTTTGCCCGACTGCACAATTTGGGCAAAACCACGGGAGGCAAAAAATGGCGGCGTGTTGATACAAGGGAAAAGGTACCGACTGCTCTTTTGATAACATTCGCCGGAAGCCGCCCGCTCATTAGTCGCCTCGTTATTAAACGCTCGGCCTCCTCGTCTTATGAAAACTTGCCAAAGTCTAACCTTTGCCGTTTCTCGCTGCAGGGTGGAAACAACATGGAGGAATGATAGTTGCAATCTAGATCAAAATAACTCTGCGGGCGGGATGAGTTGAGTAATTGATGCCAACATAGCTCACATTGATTGACTTGCAAATGGCAGGAAGAAGTGGAAAAGATTCCACTTCCTGAACCGGAATGTCCTATTTCATTTGGATTAATCGAAATTTTCCTTTAAGATGTATTGTTTTTTTTATTTTTTATTTTTTTGGAGTGACACAGGTCACTTTTCCAAACAGTATTTGATCGTAAAAATAGAAGTAACACACTTTGAATGAGATGCAGTGTCCGTTTTATACAGTTTATCTTTGATAAGAAGCAGTTTATCATGACTGAGTGACCAACTGTAGACTGGTTTTGCTGCCAGTCATTTATAAAGTAAGAAAAATGGGTATTTATATCATTACCGTATTTTCACGACTATAAGGCGCACTTAAGTCTTAAATTTTCTTAAAAATAGACAGGGCGCTTTATAATCCAGTGTGCTTTATATGTGAAAAAAATGTCATTCATTGACAGTGCGCCTTAAAAATGTGGTGCGCCTAATAGTTGTGAAAATATGGTAATTACTATTGAATTCCAGGTATGAAGCACTCACTACACAGTCACCTTTAGAGCCAGCCATTTTGGATTGTTTTGGGTAAAATCTTGCAGTGGGGGAAGAGCTATATGATGGAAGATGTAAACTAAGATGGCATCTGAATACTTAACAGTATTGTTTCAGTTCAGGCATTTCAGGTGTTTTTTAATATCCGACAGTGGTAGTTTTTCGTTTTTGGTTTTCTGTTTTTCCCATATATAAGGTGCACTGTATTATAAGGCGCGCTGCCTATTTTGGAGAAAATTTAAGACTTTTAAGTGCACCTTATAGTGGTGAAAATACGGTAATTGCTATTGACTTCCAGGTATGAAGCACTCACTACTTTACAGTCACCTCTAGAGCCAGCCATAGTTGATGTTTTGTATAAAATCTTACAGTGGGGGGAGGAGCTATATGTTGGACGCTGTTGTAAACTAAGATGGCATCTGCCTATTTAACAGTATTGTTTCAGTTCAAGCGTTTGTGTTTTTTTTAATAACCGACAGTGGTGGTTTTTCGTTTTTGGTTTTCTGTTTTTTCCATATATAAGGCGCACTGTATTATAAGGTGCACTGCCTATTTTGGAGAAAATTTAAGACGCCTTATAGTCGTGAAAATACGGTACTCATAATTTTTCCAAGTTCCAAATACAGCTTATATGTGAGAAAATACAGTATTTATCTTAACATTCGTCTATTTTTTCTCAAAAAAAAAAAGTCTGTGAAACTGCTTTCTCGTTCCGCGCAATTTCCCCCACACTCAATCTTAGGTTAGCAATATGAGCTTTTCATTTTATTGACAGATCAAAGTAGTCAATAGCTAGCACTTTAAGTTCAATCTGTCCAGGCATTTTTTTCCTTCCGGTGTGTGGGCAGTTTCCCGCGATTACACTCATCATCCCAAACAAAAGCGGCACACGGGGGCCCGACTGACACTCATCAGTCAAGTGTCTGCCGCCGCCGTTGTTGCCGCCACCTCCGCCAGACGGAAATAGACGCTAGAGTGGCGATGGCGGGCCCCTTTTTCAGGCGTACAAGACAAGTGGCTGCTGTGGCGTGTGCTATATAGAGGAAGAAAGCCTGAATATTTGCTTTGATTCCCGCTAAGGTTACATTGTGTGTGAGAACAAATGCGCCCTCCACTCTAGCGAGAAGCCAGCAAAACAAAGAAGGAAAGAATAGCGGCGGCGGTTGTTTTGATCCGACGTGTCGCCTTAGGAGTAGAAGGAAAAACGAAAAAAAAAAATGGTAAAAGAGCGTAACCTAACCCTACTCGCATTTGATCCAGTGTTGTGTAGGTTAAACATTGACCTAAGCTGTAGAATAGAAAGTGAAATACAGTGGTACCTTGATATATGAGTGACTTGGTATATGAGGAATTTGAGATGTGAGTAAAATTTTGAGCAAATGTTTATCTTGAGATATGAAGCAAATTTTTATATATGCTTATAAGAACATCATGACCACTGTTTTTTTTATATATATGAGCGGCCTGGTATATGAGGAATTTGAGATATGAGTAAAGTTTGAGAAGATATTTGTCTTGAGATATGAGACAAGTTTTTATATATGCTTATAAGAACATCATGACCACTGTTTTTTTGATATATGAGCGGCTTGGTATACGAGAAATTTGAGATAGGAGTTAAATTTTGAGCAAATATTTATCTTGAGATATGAGACACTTTTATATATGCTTATAAGAATATCATGACCACTGTTTTTTTGATATCTGAGTGGCCCGGTATATGAGGAATTTGAGATATGAGTAAAATTTGAGAAGATATTTATCTTGAGATATGAGACAAGTTTTTATATATGCTTATAAGAACATCATGACCACTGTTTTTTTTTTGATATATGAGCGGCCCGGTATATGAGGAATTTGAGATATGAGTAAAATTTGAGAAGATATTTATCTTGAGATATGAGGCAAGTTTTTATATATGCTTATAAGAACATCATGACCATTGTTTTTTTTTTTATATATGAGCGGCCCGGTATATGAGGAATTTGAGATATGAGTAAAATTTGAGAAGATATTTATCTTGAGATATGAAGAAATTTTTATATATGCTTATAAGAACATCATGACCACTGTTTTTTTGATATATGAGCGGCCTGGTATATGAGGAATTTGAGATATGAGTAAAATTTGAGAAGATATTTATCTTGAGATATGAGACAAGTTTTTATATATGCTTATACGAACATCATGACCACTGTTTTTTTGATATATGAGTGGCCCGGTATATGAGGAATTTGAGATGTGAGTAAAGTTTTGAGTAAATATTTATCTTGAGATATGAGACACTTTTATATATGCTTATACGAACATCATGACCACTGTTTTTTTTGATATATGAGCGGCTTGGTATACAAGAAATTTGAGATAGGAGTTAAATTTTTGAGCAAATATTTATCTTGAGATATGAGACACTTTTATATATGCTTATAAGAATATCATGACCACTGTTTTTTTTGATATATGAGCGGCCTGGTATATGAGGAATTTGAGATATGAGTAAAATTTGAGAAGATATTTATCTTGAGATATGAGGCAAATTTTTATATATGCTTATAAGAACATCATGACCACTGTTTTTTTGATATATGAGCAGCCTGGTATATGAGGAATTTGAGATATGAGTAAAATTTGAGAAGATATCTATCTTGAGATATGAGGCAAGTTTTTATATATGCTTATACGAACATCATGACCACTGTTTTTTTTTATATATGAGCGGCCCGGCATATGAGTAATTTGAGATTTGAGTAAAATTTTGAGCAAATGTTTATCTTGAGATATGAGGCAAATTTTTATATATGCTTATAAGAACATCATGACCACTGTTTTTTTTTTTATATATGAGTGGCCCGGTATATGAGTAATTTGAGATATGAGTAAAATTTTGAGCAAATATTTATCTTAAGATATGAGGCAAATAGAACCAACCTGAGAGAAGAAAGGTATCAAACTTTAATACAAATTAGAATTAAGTTTAGTGTAAAGTTAGATTAAATTTATTTTTGAGTGTTTCTGCATCGTAATCCTAGTTAATTGAAATTTGTTTATGTTATGTTACGAGCACGTTGCCATGCACAAAATCTTCCCTCTGCAAAATATGTCTAATTTTAGTACTATTAACCACATTGTAGTACTTTTAAACATATTTTAGTCCTATTAAACACATTTTATTACTATTAAACACATTTTAGAACTATTAAACACATTTTGGTACTATTAAACCACTAGTTATTTGTTACTTTGTTAATAAATGGCAAATTAGAACAAATAAAACAGTTTTTCCTAATCCAATATCCTGTTTTGGTTGTTTTTTCTAGAGGCTTGGAACAAATTAATTAGTTTTTAGTTCATTTCAATGGGAAACGTTCATTTGAGTTACAAAAAAATCGACATACGAGCTCAGTCCCGGAACGAATTAAACTCGTATCTTGAGGTACCACTGTATAAACCATATAAAAATTTCAAGTGTGCATATATAGAGCACATGAGTCATTAAAGTACTTTTTTTCCAATAATTCTTTGAGCCCACGTTCTCTTTCTGCCGCAACCCCTTGAGTGAAACTCATCTTTTTTGTTATTTGGGAATACTACGTAGTAATACGGAGTACTGCAAGTGAAATGGAAAAATGCCTGTAGTGCTTGCATTGATGAAATTGTTCATTTATTCATTCATTTTCTGAAAGGCTTTGCCTCACAAAGGGTTGATAAAATAGCATCTTAAAAAATAATAATGAATAATGCGATAAAAAAGTGTTGTTGTAATAGCCTTTAGCATTTTGATTAGCATTTTATTTGGCTTTTGTTGTTTTTAGAAATTTTCAAGATTTTCTGTTGATTTTTGTAGCCTAAAATAATACTAAAATACAGCTTTATTTTAATGCCCTATTTGAAAAATAGAAATAATGAATAATCTAATAAAAAAAAGTTTTGTAGTATTAGCCTTTAGCATTTTGATTAGCGTTTATATGTTGATCTTCTTTTAAAAAAAAATCTAAAATGTTTTTGTTGATTTTTATAGAATAAAATAGTACTAAAATACAGCCTTATTGTAATGCCCTATTTGAAAAATAAAAATAATGAATAATGTAATAAAAAAGTTTTGTAGTAATAGCCTTTAGCATTTTGATTAGCGTTTATATGTTGATCTTCTTTAAAAAACAAATTCAAAAAGTTTCTATTGATTTTTGTAGACTAAAATAATACTAAAATACAGCCTTATTTTAACACCGTATTTGAAAGGTAAAAATCATGAATACTCCTATAAAAAGGTTTGTAGTAATAGCCTTTAGCATTTTGATTAGCATTTATATGTTGTTCTTTTTAAAAAAAATCTAAAATATTTCTGTTGATTTTTATTAACTAAAATAATACTGAAATACAGCCTTATTTTAATGCCCTATTTGAAAACTAAAACTAAAAAATAATGCCATCAAAAGTATTGTAATAATACCCTTTAGCATTTTGATTAGCATTTTATTTGGTGCTAATGTTTTTTAAAAAAACTTCAAAAATGTTTTGTTGATTTTTATAGACTAAAATAATACTAAAACACAGTATTATTTAAATGCCCTATTTTAGCTTGTCCAGGCTAAACCTTAGCATTAACAGCTAACAAACATTAGCTTGTAGCTTCTTATCCACAAACAAGGCTGCTAAAATCTTCACCTAGAGCGCAAAATACATGACAATAAACACATATTTTTCACTTCTACTCTCCTGACTGAAAGAAATAAAATAAAGCATTTAAAAAAAAAAAACAATTAGCATATTGTGTAGTTAAACGTGTCTACATCTGCTACTTTATAGCGAGGAAGTCACCCAACATTAAGCGTCAAAACTAGCAGGACGATCCCATTAGCATCTCGTTTCGTTTATCTTCACTCACATGTTCAACATCTGTTACGCGGGTTCGACTTTTTAACGCAATCCATGGTGTTAAAAAATAAAAATAATGAATAATGCAATAAAAAAAAAAGTAGTAATAGCCTTTAGCATTTTGATTAGCGTTTATATGTTGTTCTTCTTTTTAAAAAAAAATCTAAAATATTTTTGTTGATTTTTATAGAAAATGTCTTAAAATCGTTAAATTTTACAATTTCTCTCATATAAGCCGCATTCAGGTATAAGCCACACCCTTAAAAATGTCTTAAGATCGTAGAACTTTACAATTTCTCTCGGATAAGCTGCATCCAGGTATAAGCCACACCCTTAAAAATGTCTTAAGATCGTAGAACTTTCCAATTTCTCTCGTATAAGCCGCATCCAGGTATAAGCCACACCCTTAAAAATGCCACTAGATTGTTGAATTTTACACCTTATCTCGTATAAGCCGCCTCCACGTATAAGCCACACCCTTAAAAATGTCTTAAGATCGTAGAACTTTACATTTTATCTCGTATAAGCCGCATCCAGGTATAAGCCACACCCTTAAAATGTCTTAAGATCGTAGAACTTTACAATTTCTCTCGTATAAGCTGCATCCAGGTATAAGCCACACCCTTAAAATGCCTCAAGATTGTTGAATTTTACAATTTCTCTCGTAAAGCCGCATCCAGGTATAAGCCACACCCTTAAAAATGTCTTAAGATCGTAGAACTTACAATTTCTCTTGTAGAAGCCGCTTCCACGTATAAGCCACACCCTTAAAATGTCTTAAGATCGTAGAACTTTACAATTTCTCTCGTATAAGCTGCATCCAGGTATAAGCCACACCCTTAACAATGCCTTAAAATCGTTAAATTTTACAATTTCCCTCGTATAAGCCGCATCCATGTATAAGCCACACCTTTAAAAATGCCTTAAAGTCGTAGAATTTCACAATTTCTCCCGTATAAGCCGTATCCACATTTTATAAAAATCAAATTTACGCATTGTTTTTGTCCAAAAAAGGCTCATTTTTTAAAAGGTAACATGGAAATTTGCTCACCTTGATTGTTCTTGATGGTAAAGTTAGGATTGTTGAGCATTTCAGGTACTAGACGGTACTCAAAATAGTGTCCCTGGATTGGATCGTCTTTATCCACAGCACTCACCGTTTGGATCACCTGTGTTAAATTCAACAAAAAAACGGATATAAGATACTCATCTTATGTGATAAAATATCGGCTGTTCACCACTCGGAGATTTGGATTCTTATCATCAAGTTTTTTCCGTCTGCCGTTAGCATCTTAGCGCCGCTTATCCGTCATCAAGGTTTTTATCGCAAACTTGGATTGATCGGGAATTAGAATCTGAAGACCCTCGGGATAGTTTGGGCTATTTTTTTCCAGTCGGTCCAATTAAATCGAAAATTAATTCCAACGTTATCCTGATGAGGGGGGAATACTGAGCACCATTTTGAAAGTTTTGGCAGGTCGATTTTTTGTGCCATCTGGTGGTCCACATGAAAGATGACCTCAAATGGCGAGGGGCTGATCGGACTTGACAGATAAGCCCCTCCCCTTTTCTCTATGCCGGGATCTGATAATTAAGGCCATCATTCACATTATCATTATTTTTCTAAGTCTTGTTGCTTTCATTTTGCTTCTTGTTGCCGGGGAGATCTCCGGGTCAAAAATCCCTAATAGGTGAACTGTCAATCAGTTTTGTACCATCAATCAGTAAATTTTTTGCATTGGAAAATTTAAGGATTTCAAAAAAATCCAAAACAAGCAAGGGTTGTCAAAACTGTAGTTTCTCGTATATAATCCACGTATAAGCCGCACCCTTAAAAATGCCTTAAAATCGTAGAATTTTACAATTTCTCTCGTATAAGTTACATCCACGCATAAGCCACACCCTTAAAAATGCCCTAAGATAGTTGAATTTTACAATTTATCTCGTATAAGCCTCTTCCACATATAAGCCACACCCTTAAAATGCCTTAAAACCGTTTAATTTTACAATTTCTCTCGTATAAATCACATCATTAAAAATACCTTAAAATCGTTGAATTTTACAATTTATTTCGCATAAACCGCCTCCACGTATAAGCCACACCCTTAAAATGCCTCAAAATCGTTACATTTTAAATTTTTTCTCGTATAAGCCGCACCCCTAAAAATACCTTAAAATCATTGAATTTTACAATTTCTGTCTTTAAGCCACACCCTTAAAATCGTTGAATTTAAGCCACACCCTTAAAATCGTTGAATTTAAGCCACACCCTTAAAATCGTTGAATTTAAGCCACACCCTTAAAACCGTTGAATTTTACAATTTCTCGCGTATAAGCCACCCCCTGATGAAACAATTTTCACCTTCACATTCATGTTTTTAATAGGGAGTACAAATAAGTTACTTTAAAAGGAAAAATTATTTAAACATAACTTATTCACAACTTTATTTTGCGTGGAAAACATTATTTTGAAGATAAGTCAGCTATTTTCTTATTTAAACTTAAAAGTCCAGCCTGTTGGACACAAGATAATTAAGGTCATCATTCACTGCGACCAATCATTAAAGGGAAGAAAAGCAGGAGAAAAGGAAAGGGATGGATGAATGCTTTTGATTAATGATAGTGTTCTTTTTTTGTGGCCTTACCTGTCCGGGTTTTCCGTTTTCACACAAAAAGGCTTCGTATTCGGTAGCAAACTCCGGAGCGTTGTCGTTTATGTCCATGACCCGGATCGCCACCACCGCTCGGGAAATCTGACTGTGGTTACCTAGGAGACAGATGGATGAAGTCAGAAAACGTCGTCGCTAAAATGCAAACGAAGAGAACACACACACACCCCGAATGAAAATGGCAGGAATGGTACATTACATGACCTAGTTTTAATTTCCCTTTGTTTTTCCGTTTATAATCCTTCCTTCATTTCCGGAGCTGATAGAAGCGAAGTATGATAGGGAGTGTCAATATTCCTATTTCAGTCATGCAAAAATACAATAATGACAATTCAAAGTGGTTTTGGAACCCTTATTTGCCAAACCAGATTCCCTAAAGTCTAAAAAATGCGGGTTTAAACCTTCATTAGGGCACTAATTAAACTCATTAGGCATCTTTGATCATGCTTTAACATGTTATTTTCCATACAAAGGTTTTCGGGGGTTGGTTTTTAGTCTATCCCAGTCGGAAGACAACCTTAATCGGTCACCAGCCAATCGTAGGGCAGAAGACAGGCGACCAGTCATAGCTAGCGGTAATTTAGAGGGTTTAAACCAGCATAATTTGCATGTTTTTGGATTCTGAAGGGGAACCGGAGTACTCTGAGCAAACCCATGAGAGGATCCCACATGTCAGGATCTGGGATCGAACTCTCATTCTTAGAACTGCGAAGCCAAAGTGCTAAACACTCTCCACCAGACCACCCTTAACATTAAATGTAATTTAAGCAATACTTGCAATTGTTTTTAATCAATTTTTCTCAGTTCACAAAGTTTTTTGTAAAATCTAAAAATAAATAAAAAAATATATATAATTCCACTTTATTATGAAACATAATTAAAAAGATTTGGTTTCCTTTTAAAATGAAAAATAAATGATTATAATACATTTTCCCTCACTAAGAAAAATAATTCAAATAAACATTGTTTTAGATCTATAAAAAATGAATATTTATTATATTTATAGAAATATACTGTTATTTTATATGTATTTATTTGTATTTATTAGTTTTATTTATTTTTTATGTATTTTTCAGCAACAAGCTTATTTATTTATTTACGTGTATTCATGTATTTATTTACTTATTTATTTATTAACTTATTACCTATCTATTTATGCCTAAAATGTCATTTTCTGTGTCTGTATTCTCACCCTCTTGCTACTGTAACAACAAAACTTCCCAAATACACAATCAATAAAGTTATTCAATCCAATCAAATCCAATTAAAATTAGTACAAATCCACAACTATTGATTTAAAAAGGGAAAACACATCAAATATACCTGATAAATCTATAATTTCCATTACAATTTGTTCATAAAACAGAAATTTAGCATCATAATTTACCCATTTGGGCCAAACAAAATGATACAGCGGGCCATATATTGCCCACAAGCCGCCACTTTGACACCTGTAACCTAACACTATCAAAAAAAATTAAAAAATCGATAAATTAAATGGTAATGGTCCACTATTTTTTTACTCAGCACTATGTATTATGTAAACATTAAACACTATACTAACAACAATAAGCATTTAAGCCAAAACATTCATTAAAACACTCTCATTTCCTGGGTTTTGATTGAATTAAAACAACTCACGAGTCAATTTGCGCAAAAGAACATTAACACATATCAAGTAAACACGTTTTTTCTCTCTCTCAAATGACACGCCTTCTAGATTAAAGAACATCCGCAAAGTAGAAAAAAAATAAAAAAAACTCACTGACGAGGTGGAAAATCTTTGCCGGCAGAGTTACAAACAGCTTTCACCCGAACGCCAAGCTTTTTTATTTGCATACAGATTGTTTCAGGGGGGCTGTATGTCGCGATAAAGCTTAATGTAGCCCTTAAAGCTACTGAAACAGAAATTTACACTGCTTGTAACTTGTCCGTCTCCACCTCCTCGCGTTTAATCAAAAGAAGAACACGTTAATTGCCGAGCTAAATGAAAGTTGTCGCAATGTTTTTTTTTTTTTTTTTTTTGCGTTTTGGGGAGGTTCATCCCGCCGGCGTTAAGGAATCGAACGTCTTGTTCTGATAAGACGCCGCCGCTGTTGTTGTCTGGCAGGCGGCGAAACAGCCTGCTGGCGAAGGGACTGCGGGCCGTAGATATCGGTGGTTCATAACAACAACATCGTGTTGGGATTAATGCTAATGTTGGGAAAAAAACAAATGCCTGAACTGGGACAATGCTGTTAAATATGTCGATGCTACCCAAGTTTATAAAATATTCCATCACAAAGCTCCTCCTCTACTGCAAGATTTTGTCTAAAAAAATCCAATAGATCAACAAGGGCTGGCTCTAGAGGTGACTGTGTAGTTGCCCACAAAAAAGTGCGAGTTTCTGTTATGTCTGCCAAAATTATTAGACTCATGAATTGAAATCAAATAGGCTTAGATTACAAAATCTTCCAAGACAAAGCTCTGCCTCCACCGCAAGATTTTATACAAAAAAATTCCAACAGATCAACAAGGGCTGGCTCTATAGGTGACTGTGTAGTTCCCCATAAAAAAAGTGATTGTTTCAGTTACCTCTGCAAAAATTAGTGGACTCATGAATTGAAATCAAATATGCTTAATTTACCAAATCCTCCATCACATAGCTCGTCCTCCACTGCAAGATTTTGTACAAAAAAAATCCAACACGTAAACAAGGGCTGGCTCTAGAGGTGACTGTGTAGTTCCACACAAAAAAAATGCTTGTTTCAGTTACCTCTGCAAAAATTAGTGGACTCATGAATTGAAATCAAATATGCTTAATTTACCAAATCCTCCATCACAAAGCTCGTCCTCCACTGCAAGATTTTGTACAAAAAAATCCAACACGTAAACAAGAGCTGGCTCTAGAGGTGACTGTGTAGTTCCCTACAAAAAAGTGCTTGTTTCAGATACATCTGCCAAATTTAATGGACTCATGAATTACAATCAAATATGCGTAGTTTACCAAAATCTTCCATCACAAAGCTCCTCCTCCACTGCAAGATTTTTTACAAAAATATCCTACAGATCAACAAGGGCTGGCTCTAGAGGTGACTGTGTAGTTTCCATCAAAAAAAGTGTTTGTTTCAGTTACATCTGCCAAAATTAATGTACTAATGAATTGAAACCAAATATGCTTAGTTTACAAAATCTTCCATTACAAAGCTCCTCCTCCACTGCTATATTTTATACAAAAAAAATCCAATACATCAACTATGGCTGGCTCTAGAGGTGACTGTGTAGTTCCCTTCAAAAAGAGTGCTAAATTAGCCAAAGGCCCTCCTCAGTTCATACCTGGAACTTAATACAAATTAGCATATGTGAACTCCCATTTCTGAACCTCTTGGCCAATCATTTTAAAGCCTGGTTATTAGATAAAAACTAAATTGCGATCACAAAACTGTCTAAAACTGCTACTTGTGGGTGTGTGGGTGTGTGTATATTATCATTTTTTACCTTCAATCTGCACAAGATATTAAAGATATAAATTAACCCTTGGCTACAATCTTAGATATTTACATATATATGTTCATTAACATATGTTCATAAATATGTGTTGTTTCTTATTAAACAAATCAAACTCAAAGCTTTTGTGGGGCAATGCGGTGTCTCCGTGTGAAAGCAACTCAACATAAAAGTGTAGTAGTACAGAGAAGAGTAGTAGTACATTTCAATTTTCCTCCATTTAGGGGACACCATTAGCCCCTTTAACAGTAAATTGGCAAATCTGAGGCGGAACGGCATTTATTGGCCTGTGTCTTCTCGCCAGAAAAGAGCTGCCAGTTGAGATGCGGTATGACTAATCGCATTCTATTCCTTGAGTGGTGGGGTAGAGGGGGAAGAGTCGCAAAGTAAGGAGTGGGGGTCGACAAAAGGCTGTTGGTCCCTGCCCTTAATCCATCCATCACTGTCGCACTTCAATTGAGCCTTTTCTTTACAATTTACCTTTCTCTTACTTACATTACAACGGGTCGTGTGCACAGTAGAGCATGAATCGGGAAGGGATTTTTTTTTTTTTTTACTACTGTTCCCTCTGGCTACCAGAAAAAGAAAATATAGGGTTCCACAATACTATGGATCTTGAATTAAATTGGATGGAATTGAGTGCTTTTAGTGTCATGAGGTTTAAAAGCTTCATCATGAAGTGTGCATAGAACAACAAATAGACAAATAAATAGATAAATAAATAGTCAATAAATATGTGCAAAAGTAAATAGTTGATAAATAATAAAAAAACGAATCAATAAACAATATTAAATAAATAATCAATAATACATTTAAAAAAAATCAATAAATAATAATATATAAAAAACAATAAAATAAATAAATAGTCAATAAATGATAATAAATCAAAACAATTAATACATAAGTAATAAAAAATAATAATAAACAAACTATAAATGAATAATAGATAAACACTGGATGAATAATAAATAAATACATAATAATAAACAAACAATAAATAATAGATAAACACTAGATAAATAATAATAATAATAATACATAAGCAATAGATAAATAATAATGAATGAGTATTCCAAAAAATTGTCATAAGTAAATAATTGATAAATCACAATAAATATGTAATTAATAAGCACTAATAATTAAAAACATAATAATAATGATGATTAAATAATTGACAAATGATCATAAATAAATAATCAATAAATAATAGTATGTAGATGATTGATAATTAATAATAAATAAATAATCAATAAATAATAGTAACTAAATAATTGGTGAATAATAATAGTTTACAAAGCCAGGATCGGCCAAATTACACAAATTTAGTATAAAAAAATGAATTAAAATAATTTAAACAATATTTTTTTCTATAATTTGCATGAAAAAAAATTATGTTAAAAAATCGCTGACTTAATTTACCGTGCTGATTACTTTCAAAACGCAACGCCATGTCCTAAATATTTTCTGCATTCTCCAAGTTGTTAAAACTTCCCATTATTTTGAAAGTACCCTACTCACTTCCTTTTCAACTGTATTAATAGAAAACCAATGGAAAGTATGTTTTTTTCTCCTTTTACCCATTCGACTCCAAAACATTTCTCCACCAGTACTTTTCAAGCAAAATCCCAATAAAAATTGTTTAAAAAAACCAGAAAATGAACTTAATTTAGCCTTGAATATACTTACGGACTTCAGTCGCAGTAACGGTAATGTTATGCCACAAATCCGTCTCCCGGTCCAACGGTTTGGCCAATGTGATCTTGCCGTCATCAACATTAATGTTGAATTGCCTCTCCAAGTCAGTGTGCCGGTCAATAAAGTACCTGTAGACGGAGAAATAAGAAAAAAATATGTTATCTGAACCAAAACACAAATGCCAATGGAAGTCGTTGAAAATGAATAATTATCACAAGAGGGATAATTAGACCAAAAGCACGGTTGGGGGCTTTAAAGATTAATCAGGTCGAACAGAATACATTGAATTGCCTTGCGATTAACATCATTCGGGATTGGTCAACAATCAATACAAAAGGATAAATGTACTTGAATTAAAAGAGTACCTTGGATTAGAAATGTGATTGTGTGATCGGGTTAGGTTAAGGGATTTTTCATACCTGTCAACTGGTACGTTCTCGCCGTAATTGGTACAACTGAAAGCCCATTTTTATATTGGTACGCTGTACACATGAAAATGGTACGCTAAACGGTGATTTTGAGAAAAAAAAATAAATTAAGGCACTTTCTAGCCATTTTTCACCATCCGCCATTGTTTCTTCCCGGAAACGCATGTCTGCCAAGTGATATATGTACCGGCGCCTCTGATTGGCTAAAAAACGCATGTCTGCCAAGTGATATATGTACCGGCGCCTCTGATTGGCTAAAAAAAAAAGATCATGATAAACATTTCGTTTTGTAACACTTTCACCATGTGATTTCCGTTTCCTGTTCCCTTGTTTATGTTTACTTTCATTTTCACTTGTTGTTCGTGATTTTTTACAAAAAAGTAAAGTGGTAAGATTTTCCATGTATTTATACATATATGTAAGGGCGAAAACAAAATTTGGTAAGATCACAAATGGTTCGAGGTTGACAGGTATGATTTTTAGAGGATCAGAATTGTGTTAAAAATGTGTTTTAAATGGTTAAAAAATGTATTTATTTAACTTTAAGTATTTATTTACCTGTTGATCAGGATTGGAATTGTGTAATTTGTTTTTTTAAATGGATAAAAATGTATTTATTTAACTTTCGGTATTTTCCTGTTGACCAGGATCAGAATTGTGTAAAAAAAAAATGGTTAAAAAATGTATTTATTTAACTTTAAGTATTTACCTGTTGACCAACCTGCTATACATCTGAATAACTGTAAAAAGTAAAAAAAATATCCTGAAGAATATTGCTAAATATTTATAAAATGTACTGAGCTATATATATTTATATTTACAAAATTTGAAAAAAAAAATCAGAAAAAAGAGAAAATTTCCAGCGACAATATAAAAGTAAAAAAAAAATAGAAATATTAAAAATATAAATTAAAATACTGCAGAGGCATACTGCAATAAGAGTGTTTTAAAAAAATCACAATAATATTTTAAAATACTCGAAAGGTATACTGTAATAAAAGTTTAAAAAAAATCTCAAATTAAATTATTTCAGAGGAATACTTCAAAATAATACATAGTGTGTATTTGTGTATTATATATTAATGTGTACACTATAAAAACAAACTTTGCAAGACATAAAAGTCAAGAAAACCACAATCAAAAGAGATTAATTCTTCATATAGAACTATTTTACATGTTTATTTATAAGAACTAAGTATTTAAACAATTTATTCCCAACCATAATAAAAATATTGTTTACCTCGCAAAAAATACATTTAATTCTGCTATTTTTCCTTCCTTAATACATTTCTAAACCACAATAAAAATACGCAACCAATACTACGAATACCACAACACAATGCTGAAACCATATTTTTTGCCAAAAACTCAACTACCAATCCCAGTCTACAATTTTTTTTTATCCAATTTCAAAAAGAAAAAATAATAATAATGATATCAGTACCCCAGATTCCAATAGTTAAAGAAACATCTCAAGTCATGACATTTCCATTTTTTCCGTTGTTAAAATCTATTTTTAGCCAAAACCGTGTAAACTCCTCAAGACGGCAACCAGGTGAAAATGTCCACTAGGTCCTCCCAAAAAACTGTACCCCCCAATGTCCTCTTTCCCCCCTTTGTCGGCCCCCCTGCAAGAGCACCTTTTTTTTTTTAAGACAGGCCGACGGCGTCAAACCACTTGGGAACGCGGCAGTAGCAACGGAATCTCTTCTCGGGTTTCTTGACAGCCTCACTCACGCCCGAGTGACGAGACACCCACCCTGAAATGTTCTGCCACCTGTCACTCAAACTGGCAGCTCGCTGAGACAAAGAATTAAAAGCAAATAAAATAAAAAATGCTATTTCACTTTGCCATTTTTCCCCGAAAATGCGATGTGATACGAGAAAGTTTAACGGTACAAACGAGTGACCTCACTTTTAACGATTCCTCGTCATAACAACTCGTTTTCCAAATGTTGCTCCTTGTTGCCGTGGAGATCGCCGGGTCAAAAATCCCTAACAGGTCAACTGTCAATCAGTTTTGTACCGTCAATCAGTAAATTGTTTGTATTGGAAAATTTAAGGATTTATAAAAAAAAAATCCAAAACAAGCAAGGGTTGTCAAAACTATGTAGTTTCTCGCATATAAGTCGCATCCACGTATAAGCCACACCCTTAAAAATGCCTTAAAATCGTTGAATTTTACAATTTATGGCGTATAAGTCGCATCCACGTATAAGGCACACCCTTAAAAATGCCTTAAAATCGTTGAATTTTACAATTTATGGCGTATAAGTCGCATCCATGTATAAGCCACACCCTTACAAATGTCTTAAAATCGTTTAATTTTACAATTTCTCGCATATAAGCCGCCTCCATGTATAAGCCACACCCTTAAAATGCCTTAAAATTGCTGAATTTTACAATTTCTCTCGTATAAGCCGCCCCCTGATGCACAATTTTCACCTTCACACTCATATTTCTAATAAGGAGTAAAAATGTTACTTTGAATGGAAAAATTTTAAGAAAACTGTATTTAAACAATTTATTCATAACTTTATTTTTTTGTGGAAAACATTATTTTGAAGGAAAATCTGCTAAATTTATATTTAAATTTAAAAAAAGACCAGCCTGTTGGACACAAAATTTGGAAATCTATTCATTTATGTCCTGGTTATCATCAAAAGGGTCACAGGGGGGGTGCCGGAGCCTATCCCAGCTGACTTCAGACACCAGGTCGTGGACACCCAGAGTCGGTGAGCAGCCAATCATAGCTAAGGGATATTTAAGGTTCAAACTGAGGGACACACAATAAGGAAATGTATTCATTTTATCTACAATTTATCCTCACAAGGGACATGGGGGTGCTGGAGCCTATCCCAGGTGACTTCAGGCACCAGTTGAGAGACACCCTGAATCGGTAACCAGCCGATCACAGGGGCCAAAAGGACAAAAGACACCCAAAGTGTTCAACCAGCTTATGTTACATGTTTTTGCGATGTTTGGGGAAACTGGAGTACCCGAAGAAAACCCACACAGTACTAAATACTGCATTCAAAGTAGACATACACATTTTCTGACTAAAATACATTTTGGCAAGATGCAAAACAAGTGCTTATAGAGTGAATTATTCATTTTTTTTACCCCCATATTTATGTTTCTGTCAACAACATCAACAAGTATGAAAATGTCCCCATTGGTTATTAAGTCACTTTTCATATAACGGTTCATAATTCAAATATCACACAAAGATATTGGCCAAGTAATAACTTCACTCTGTTGGAATCCCACCGGCGACATGTCAGTTCACACTCTTAAATAAATACCGTGACTTTTTATAAAGTCAAATAAATTCTTTTCAAAGCTTGTCACACCCGCCAAAATTTTGCCAATGAAGCGCAGTCACGGCACCCCACCGGAAACTGGTGGGATGTCACGTTGCGTCTTTTTTGTGATCCCTCAGTTAGAAATAATGGCGGTGAGCAAGCATGGCTGGAGGAGTGGTTTTTTGGTGAAGTGCATTAAGCCAGGATGAGGGTGTGTGTATTTATGTGTGTATGTGTACCCTGAGTAGTTTCTAACCCGGGTAGTACAACACTGAAAGCTTCTCTGGGGAGTTCAAGGGGGGGAGGAAATATGCAGGTTGTTCATCCCCACATCATTCAAGAATGATCGATGGACTGACATCCAATGACATCCGGAAAGACATTTTGTCAAGGTGACATTTCAAGCTAAAATTTTTAGACTATTGTTTTAGACTAGGGCTCACTTAGCAAAACATGTTGAAAGAGTTGTATTGGGTGAAGACAAACAAATATGTCTGGAGCCGGAAAAAATGACAATAGACTAGGATAGACTAGAAAAGAATAGTGTAGAAAAGAATAGAATAGACTAGATTAGACTAGAATAGTCAAGGTTAGACTAGAATAGACTAGATTAGACTAGATTGGACTAGATTGGACTAGACTAGACAGGCATACATGACAATAGACGAGACTAGACTAGATTAGACTTGATTGGACTAAATAGAGTAGGCTAGACAGGCATAAATGACAATAGACTAGAATAGACGAGGCTAGACAGGCATGAATGACAATAGACGAGAATAGACTAGATTAGTATAGGCTAGACTAGACTAGTATAGGCTAGACTGGACTAGTATAGGCTAGACTAGACTAGTCTAGAGTAGAAGTGACTATAATAGTCTAGGGTAGACTAGGGTAGACAAGGGTAGACTAGATAGACTAGATTAGACTATAATAGATTAAAATAGACTAGATCATACTAGATAAAACTAGATTAGAATATACTAGATTAGACTACAATAGTCTAGAATAGTCTAGGGTAGAATTGACTAGAGTAGTCTAGAGTAGAATTGACTAGAATAGTCTAGAGTAGACTAGAGTAGACTAGATAGTCTACAATAGACTACAATAGACTACAATAGACTAGTTTAGACTATAATAGATTATACTAGACCAGAAAAGACTACATTTGACTAGATAGACTAGAATAGACTAGAATAGACTAGAATAGACTAGAATAGACTAGAATAGACTAGAATAGACTAAAATAAACTAGAATAGACTAGAATAGACTAGAATAGACTAGAATAGACTAGAATAGACTAGAATAGACTAGAATAAACTAGAATAGACTAGAATAGACTAGAATAGACTAGAATAGACTAGTATATACTACAATAGACTAGGATAGACTACACTAGACTAGAATAGACTAAATTAGATTTTATGATTCATATTTTTTCATGTACAATTACATTAAATGAGATGAGATTGGATTGGATTACAATAGATTAGATTAGATTTGTATAGATTAGATTAGAATTTTATTTCATCCCGTATTCTGGAAATTTCTTGGTTGCAGTAGCAAGACAGAAAAAAATATATCAGTTATGTTTATTATTTTGACATGATTACTATTTAATAGCACTTTTAAACTCTTAAATGTAAGCAAATTCATTCATAATGGGTTCATTTCTTTATCAACATTTTCATGTTCATTATGTTAGAAATAAGTCTTTTGAATTTTTTTAAAGTACTCTGCATTCATATTCGTCCCTGAAAATTATCTACCAACTCCACAATACAATAATAAATAAATCAACTTTCATATTTAGGGCAAAAAACAACAACAAAAATCACTTTTGATTACATCTTACAAAAAAAATGTGATTTTGTTGACGCTCCCTTTTTCTAATATTCAAAAATGTCATTTTGATAAACAACAGACAATTATTCAAGTCAACAGAATACGAAATATGAAAGAATATGAAAAGCCTGGAGACCAAAAAACAACAATGCAATTTTTGCACTTCTATTTTTTTTTTGGGAGGGGGCGGAACTTCATTCCCTGGATTGTCGCCTCTGATTATTATAATATTATAAGCCTTCAAACAATTCAGTTCTTTGTGACTTCGCTCGACATTAATTGGAACAGCGAGTACTTATGATTGCAAGAGACATAATACTACAGAGAAAACTATCTTTTGTTAGCTAGCGACAAGAACTAAGATCTGGGGGGGAGCTACATAATGATAGCGCTTCATACATGGATTCAATGTGATTCCATCAAAGCTAATCTGCATAGCAACTGAATAGTATTATTAAAAAATAAATAAAAATGAGGGTTTCAGGCTGAAAATGAAAATGTGGAGTTTCACAAAAATGAAAACATATCTTAACATATAATATATTTATCATTATTCTGGAGAAAAGTCGTGTTTTGACGTTAAAGACAAGAAAAGGTTAGCTTAGCATGCATATTTTTGGGTTGTAGGAAACTGGAGTACCCAGAGGAAACCCACAAAAGCTTAAAAAGAACAGGCAAATTCCTCAAGTCATGTATTGATGTCAGAGAAATGAAAAGATTAGTTTTGCATGCATATTTTTGGGTTGTAGGAAAAAGGAGTACCCAGAGAAAACCCACAAAAGCCCCAAATAGAACAGGCAAACTTCATAAGTCGCATATTGATGTCAGATAAAAGAAAAGGTTAGCTTATCACGCATGTTTCCGGGTTGTAGGAAACCACAGTACCCAAAGAAAACCCACAAAAGCCCAAAAAGAACAGGCAAACTCCACAAGTCGCATATATATGTCAGAGAAATGTAAAGCCTAGCCTAGCATGAATATTTTTGGGTTGTTGTAGAAACTGGAGTACCCAGAGAAAACCCACAAAAGGCCAAAAAGAACAGGCAAACTCCACATGTCACATATTGACCCAGAGAAAACCCACAAAAGCCCAAAAAGAACAGGCAAACTCCACAGGTCGTGCATTCACGTCAGAGAAAGGAAAAATCTAGCTTAGCATGCACATTTTTGGGTTGTAGGAAACCGGAGTACCCAAAGAAAACCCACCAAAGCCCAAAAAGAACAGGTAAACTCCACAAGCTATGTATTGACCCAGAGAAAACCCATAAAAGCCCATAAAGAACAGGCAAACCGCCACAAATTGTGTATTGACGTCAGAAAAAATAAAAAACCTAGCCTAGCATACATTTTTTTGGGTTGTAGGAAACTGGAGTACCCAAAGAAAACCCACAAAAACCCAAAAAAGAAAAGGCAAGCTCCACACAAGAAGATCTGGACCTGGAATTTAACCCTCAATCTCGGAACTGTGAGGCCGATGTGCTAAACACTTGTCCACCAGGATGCCAACAAAAGATAAAACTATCAAATGGCTCCCATAAGAAGCTTAAATTCAATTTACATTGATTACTCTGAGGTTGTTCAATCCCACATTTTTAAAAATATTTGTTTTAACCTGTTTTTGATCATCTATTATCCTTTGATTTATTTAAAAATAGCCCTCTGACATTTTTTTGGACAACCCCTTTCATAAATACAGTATTGTATTATTCATAAGCAATACTGAAACAAAACAACCCGCATAGAAACAGCCTCACCTTCCAAAATCCAAATGCATCTGGTGGTTTTACCGAGTGTAAAATATGCTGACTGCTTTCTAATGCGGCCTTCCGCCATTTGACAATGTGATCTCACAGAGTACAAACTCACAATGCGTCATGAAATAAAAAGCCCACTTGGATAATCTGGCATTTAAGAGAGACTTAACAGAATTATGTAAAAGTCACTTCCTACAAAAGCTAAGGCATGCCTTTAGTTTACTTCCTAATGCCCACAGGGGGCATGCCTGTTTATACCGCTTAATATTACACACGCGTGCACAAGCGAGGAGACTTTCCAGCAATGTGAGCTACTTTTTTATGAAAAGACATGGATTAAAATATCAGTTGCTGACAGAAGTAATGTTATTAAACATTTTTTGGGGAAGCCAGAATGTAACCACCATGGCTGACCTAATGCCGTTATAGGGAAACTATTTATTAAGAGTGTAACAATAAGCTCATTCACCATAAAGGTAATGGGTTGAAAAATAGGACAGCGATGCATTTTTCATGTTTATATGTGATGGGGACACCTATGAATGAGTGGGCGGGACTAAAACTACGACTACCACTACTACTACTATGACAACTAATACTATGACAACTACTACTATGACAACTACTACTATGACAACTACTACTATGACAACTACGACTACCACTACTACTACTATGACAACTAATACTATGACAACTACTACTACGACAACTACTACTACGACAACTACTACTACGACAACTACTACTATGATAACTACTACTACGACAACTACTACTACTTATATGACAACTAATACTATGACAACTACTATTATGACAACTATGATTACCACTACTACTACTATGACAGCTACTACTATGACAACTACTGCTACTACAATGACAACTACTACTACGACAACTACTACTACTACTATGACAACTACTACTACTACTACTACTACTACTACTATGACAACTACTACTACTATGACAACTACTACTACTACTACTACTATGACAACTACTACTACTATGACAACTACTACTACTATGACAACTACTACTACTATGACAACTACTACTACTATGACAACTACTACTACTATGACAACTACTACTACGACAACTACTACTATGACAACTACTACTACGACAACTACTACTACGATAACTACTACTACGACAACTATTACTGACAACTACTACTACAACTACTACTACTTCTATGACAACTAATACTACTACCCCTATTACTACTACTACTATGACAACTACTACCATAACAACTACTACTATAACAACAACTACTACTACTATGACAACTACTACTACTAAAATTACTACTAAAACTACTATGAAAATGACTACTACTACTACTATGACAACTGCTACTACTACTACTATTACAACTAATACTTCTACTACTATGACAGGTACTACTACTACTACTACTATGACAACAACTACTACTACTATGATAACTACTACTACTGGTTTTTGCCACCTTTGGGCATACCCATGAGCTATGCCCACCACATGGGTTTTATATTCCTATTAAAAATGACCCATGAGGATGATTTCTAAAATAATAATGTAGCATTCAGCCGGTTGCTTGAATAATTCACACTAGCCTTTGCAGAGGATATGAACGTTAAATTAAGGAAACCCAATAGTAATGGGTTTCTCTGCATGGTCATATGAGCACAGATTTGTAAATTGCAAATTCACTAAACTGGTTAAATGTTTCTCTGGCACCAAAATAGGGCAAGCAGGTCCAAAGGATGCCATTACATGCATTTTTTTTTCCTACCAAGGGAAAAACATCCTGCAACCTCCATTTCCGACGATCTCATCAATAAACATGAGGATGCCACCATGCATGCAGAACAAGAAAAAGTCCAATGGCGTTTTTCTCTCTCTCTCTCGCTCTCATTTTTTTAACAGCCAATCTATGAAAGCCAGCCCACCGCCACACCATAATAGTACATACAACTTGATGACTTTCCATCCCTGGGAAAAAGTCATCAGGGGAATTCTACGAATACCAGGACGACAAATAAAAATGGGTTGGAGCAGTTACTTATAAAACCTCACATCAAGGTGAACTTATCGTTGCTATGTGGGATAAATTGCGTCAGTTTTACCTCAAAATCTCAGTTTTTTTGTTAAATTTTATGCATTTTTTGGAAACAAGTCATCCTTAAGATTGAATTGAATGTTTTTATTGTCGTTATAGTCAAATGAGGCCAATTTTTTATTAATTGTTTCCTCATTTACGAGCAGACGCTTGGGTAAATCATCCATTTTCTGAACAATTTATCCTCACAAGGATCGCTAGAGCCAATCCCAGGCAAACAGGCGGAGGACAAAACCTGAATCGGTAGCCAGACATTCATTTTCTGAACTGCTTATCCTCTCAAGGGTCTAGGAGGGTGCTGGAGCCTATCCCAGCTGACTATGGGCAACGTGAACCAGTGGTCGGCCAATCACAGGCCATAAGGAAACAAAGAAAAGCCAATCAGACCATGGGAAAAGTGTTCCACCAGTCTTCCATGCATGTTTTGGGGATGTGGGAGGAAACTGGAGTACCCAGGGAAAACCCAAATAACCCCAGGGAGAACACGCAAACTCCTCACAGTGAGGACCCACCTGGAATCAAACCCCAGACCATATAACTGTGAGCCTGACATGCCAACCACTCTTTCACCGTGTTTTTCTTGTGACTGGACGTTTGGTCGCCAATCTTTTGGTCGCCGGTCGAATGTACTTAGATATTAAAAAGTATTTAGATATTAAAAAGTATTTAAATATTAAAAAGTATTTAGATATTAAAAAGTATTTAAATATTAAAAAGTATTTAGAAATTAAAAAGTATTTAGATATTAAAAAGTATTTAGATAGTAAACATTAATTAGATATTAAACAGTACTTAGATATTAAACAGTACTTAAATATTAAACAGTACTTAGATATTAAACAGTACTTAGATATTAAACAGTACTTAAATATCAAACATTATTTAGATATCAAACAGTACTTAGATATTAAACAGTACTTAGATATTAAACAGTACTGAGATATCAAACAGTATTTAGATATCAAACAGTACTTAGATATTAAACAGTACTCAGATATTAAACAGTACTTAGATATCAAACAGTATTTAGATATCAAACAGTACTTAGATAGTAAACAGTACTTAGCTATTAAACAGTACTTAGATATTAAACAATACTAAGATATTAAACTCTCTCTAAGATATTAAACTCTCTCTAAGATATTAAACTCTGTCACCATTTGACCGGCGACAAAAAGTCTGGCGACCAAAAGACCGGCGACCAAACATCCAAGCACCATTTTTCTTGGTGAAATAGGTACTTTAAAATTCCATTCACTCCACTTAGACTCCATTAGGCTTACCTGACTTGACTCCCACTGGAATCCGGGTCCCTGGCAGCGACGGTTCCAATGACGGTGTTGACGGGTGCATTTTCGTTGACCTCCAGCGTGTAGAAGGGCTTGACAAACACGGGTGGCTCGTCGGCATCCTCCACCACGATCTTTACCGTTGCCGTGTCCTTGAAGGGTCCTCCCGCACTCCCACCGAGGTCGGATTCCACGTTTGCGGCTTCTACTTTGAGTGTGTATGACCTCCTGCTTTCAAAGTCTAATACCTACGAGGAAAAAAAACAGCCACTGTTAAGATATTTATTCAACCGATGGTATTTCTCACAGTTTGTTGTTATGCTATTATATTTAATTCTCATTTTAAAGGTTTAAGGCAGAGGTAGGCAAACCTTTTGACCACATTGACTTTAAAAATGTGACAGATGGGTGGGGTCAGCAAAAGATATGATACATATAGAAAAGTGCATCCGTTAACGGTACTTATGAACATAAACAGAAAAAATGGACTAAAGTATTAACATACTCATCACTCATCATTAAAGTAAAAAGTATAAAGTACAAAGTAAAGTAAGAAGTATGAAGTAAAGTAAAAGTATGAAATAAAAAGTAAAAAGTATAAAGTAAAGTAAAAAGTATGAAGTATAAAGTAAAGTAAAAAGTATAAAGTACAAAGTAAAGTATAAAGTACAAAGTAAAGTAAAAAGTATAAAGTACAAAGTAAAGTAAAAAGTATAAAGTAAAGTAAAAAGTACTAAGTAAAGCAAAAAGTACAAAGTAAAGTAAAAAGTACAAAGTAAAGTAAAAAGTAAAAAGTACAAAGTAAAGTAAAAAGTACAAAGTACAAAGTAAAGTAAAAAATATAAAGTACAAAGTAAAGTAAAAAATATAAAGTACAGAGTAAAGTAAAAATTATAAAGTACAAAGTAAAAGTATAAAGTATAAAGTACAAAGTCAAGTAAAAAGTATAAAGTACAAAGTCAAGTAAAAAGTATAAAGTACAAAGTCAAGTAAAAAGTATAAAGTACAAAGTCAAGTAAAAAGTATAAAGTACAAAGTAAAGTCAAAAGGAATGTATTAAGAAATCCTGTAAAACAAAAAAAACAAACAAATAAGAGTGGACACAGCTAAAAAATAAAAATAATAATAATGATAATAAAAGTAAAAAAATATATATATATAATTTGGACAACGTCGGCGGGCCGAATTAAAACGCCTCGCGGGCTAGATGTGGCCCCCGGGCCGTAGTTTGCCCATGTCTGGTTTAAGGGACGGAAAGGAATGATGCCAATACATTAAATAATGTAAACAGATACAGAGTGACCTGAAAAAACCTGGATTTTGGTGATGGCAACATTGAGCGGCTAAATACGCAGCAGACATTTTTGTAACGATGATTAATTTGGGATATAATTTACAGCTGAGATATTGAAGCCGTCAATATGGATTCACAACAACGTATTCATTTTAAAAATGCATTTTTGGCAGAACACTCGGATGGACGTCATTTTACACAATTGCAAATTTCATGAGTGTTTATTAGATGGTATTTTTTTGTTGGTTTTATTTACAAGGAACTAAATATGTAGGTTCCATAACTCTTGTTTTTATTGGATCGTTAAAAAAGTTCCTGTTTATTTTTTGTGTGTCACCTTGTACAACTGATTTTTTTGGTGGTTATTATTGCCAAGTTTCCTTGTTTTGTTTGGATAAATAGAGCTGTCAAAAAAACTATTTGTTGTCGATCCCTCGCAGGAGTCGCCAAACTATTTCAAGCAAACAAGACGACAACTTTGTTTTTTTTTCACCAAGCGGACATCTTGCAGTTGTAATTGCTCAAATGGACTCAGGTGCAGTTTGTTTTAGGAGAAAACCTGGTTGGTTAAACAGCATTGTTTGGAGACACCTGGTTTTTTAATCCAAAACAAGCAAGGGGTGTCACAACTACCGTAATTTCTCGAATGTAAGACGCATCTATGTATAAGCCGTATCCTTAAAAATGTCTTAAAATTGTTGAATGCTACAATTTCTCGCGTATAAGCCGCCCCCCTGATTCAGAATTTTCACCTCCATATTCATGGTTTGATAGGGAGTACAAATGTGTTACTTTGAAGGGAAAAACTTCAGAAAAATCAATGGATATGGTAATTTTGAGATACTATATAAATCAAAAAGATTGTTTGCTGGATTGAAATTTACATTTTCCATCTTATAAGATGCCCTCTGATTCACAAATCGCTTTCTAGTTTGTCAGTTTATCAGTTCAGGATACATTTTACCGTATTTTCTCGCATATTAGCTGTCTCTGCGTATAAGCTGTAGCCCTAAAAATGCCTTAAATTGTTGAATTTTACAATTTCTCTCTTATAAGATGCCCTCTGATTCAAAAATTGCTTTCTAGTTTGTCAGTTTATCAGTTCAGGATAAGTTTTAGCATATTTTCTCGCATATTAGCTGCTTCCACGTATAAGCCATACCCTTAAGAAAGCCTTAAAATTGTTGAAATTTACATTTTCCCTCTTATAAGATGCCCTTTGATTCACAAATCACTTTCTAGTTTGTCAGTTTATCAGTTCAGGATACATTCTAACATATTTTCTCGCATATTAGCCACCTTTGCGTATAAGCCATACCCTTAAAAATGCCTTAAAATTGTTGAATTTTACAATTTTCCTCTTATAAGATGCCTTTTGATTCACAAATCACTTTCTAGTTTGTCAATTTATCAGTTCAGGATACATTTTACCGTATTTTCCCGCATATTACCTGTCTTCGCGTATAAACCATACTCTTAAAAATGCCTTAAAATCATTGAATTTTACAATTTCTCGCATATAAGCCGCCCCTTGATTCACAATCTTCACCTTTATATTCATGGTTTTAATAAGGAGTACAAATCTGGTACTTTGAAGGGAAAATCTTAAGAAAAAATATCATTTATGAGATTATGTATGAACTGAAATGGCCGTTTATTGGATAGGACATCCCTAAAAGGTGTGGCCTGCACATAGACAAATTAAAAAAGGAAGTCATGTGAGCAGTACAACCAGGAAGTATGTCCGTAGCGATCTAATTTGTCATCCTTAGGTCATGTTTTAAGCAAGATACAATATTTTCTTCTTACATTTCATTCAAAAATGTCAAAATAAATGTAGTTTAGCCTGTTTATTGTTTTTCTAATTTAAAATAAATGACCGTACCGGCCGTATTATCTTGCGTTATGGCGTTTTATCTTTTTCAATTCGCAGTTTAGTGCATTTCAAGTCTAATTTGTGCACATATAAGCTGCACCCTTGTTCACAAAACGGACTTATACGCGAGCAAATACAAAAAATCCCAGTTTAAACTTTTTAAACAATCAGCACCTGTCTACAATCAACTTTCCACACTTTTTAACACCATATGAGTAAAAAAAAACATCTATATAACCTTGAGGTTGTATTTTAAATAAGACATCGGTTCTTGTTCCATCAGAGCCAGAAACGTAATTGATTTACATTTAGACGTGTCAGATGTAGTTATGTTCCTTTTTAGAAAATGAGCCCTTGTCAAGTTGAGGAATTAATCTGTGAATCTTTTTATTTACACTCTCGCTGACATCACATTATTAGCGCCCGTGTGCTCTGCCCGGCTAACACAAAATCAATAATAACAAGAGCTCTGCGTAGGCTTCGGGGGAAGAAAAAAAAAAAAAACTCCCCAAAGAGAAGTCAAGACATCTTGTCCGGGTTATGTTTTAAAAGAGCAATCCTGTTCCAAACTGTTTTTTTTTTTTTTTTAAAGTACAGACATTCCTCTACTTACGAACTTTCAACTTATGAACAAACGGTATACAGTGTTCCCTCGGTTATCGCGGTTAATTGGGACCGGGACCACCCGCGATAAGTGAATTTCAGCGAAGTAGGGAAAAATGCTTGTTTTGAATTTAATTCAAAAAATGTTTTTTTTTTTACATTTTTTTTATTTTTATTTTTTTTATTATTTTACCCCCCTGTAAACAGTACACCATATAGAATACGGGTAGAGAGAGTGAAATTCGTGTTATAACAAAAAACTGTAAAATATGTTGTTTCAATGAAATATTTGTATTTTTTTTCCAAAACAAATCCGCGAAGCTCTGAGTCCGCGATAACTGAACCGCGAAGTAGCGAGGGAACACTGTATACGAACATTTCTGGCAAATTGCGTCTATATAGAAAAATCTTCGTAAGTTGATGCGCATGTCAAAGTGGTGAAAGTTGCACGGGAATACAATTTGAATCGTTTGACTGTCACTACCATTTATAAACAAAAATACCGAAGGACCCAATTATTGAACGTTAATACAGTACTACCACATTTATGATGATAAAAAGAAGAAAACTGTGCAATCGTCATCAGATAGTTTATTTTGGCCATTTCTAGTAAATCTCTCCATTTCTCTAATGTATGTATACAGTACTGTATGTATTCTTTGTATGTTATTAAATGTTTTTTTTAGTACAAACCAATGCTTGTTACTTATATAAACCTTAAACATACAAATGCACTTATATAAACCTGAAATATACTTGTATAAACCTGAAATATACTTATTTAAACCTGAAATATACTTGTATAAACCTGAAATATACTTATTTAAACCTGAAATATACTTATATAAACCTGAAATATACGTATATAGGCCTGAAATATAAATTATATTACAAAATACTCGTAGGTAGGGGAGCGTATGTACGGCATTTTCACGACTATAAGGCGCAATTAAGTCTTAAATTTTCTACAAAATAGACAGGCCACCTTAAAATCCAGTGTGCTTTATATATAGAAAAAAAATGTGTCATTCATTGAGGGTGCGCCTTATAGTTGTGAAAATACGGTCGGTAATCAATAAATAATTATTAACTAAATATGTAGTCCTATAATAAGTAGAAAAGTGCACAAATAACAACAAACGAACAGATAAATCATCTAAAAATAATCATAATAAATCAATAAATAAGTATTAAATAAATAAGTAGTCCGATAATAAGTAGGAAAGTGCACAAATAACAACAAACAAACAAATAAATCAGCTATAAATAATCATAATAAATGAAAAAGTATTAACTAAATATGTAGTCCTATAATAAATACTCAGCAACAAAAATAAGTAGGAAAGTGCTCGAATAACAACAAACAGATAAATAATAATAAATACCATATTTTCACGACTATAAGGCGCACTTAAGTCTTAAATTTTCTCCAAAATGCGCCTTATAATCCAGTGTGCTCTATATATGTAAAAAAAAAAATGTGTCATTCATTGAGGGTGCGCCTTATAATGCAGTGCGCCTTATAATGCGGTGCACCTTATATTTGTGAAAATATGATATTCTTTGTATATTTATTTTAGAACTTTTTGGGGCCAAACACATAGCATCACATCTTCAATTTGAAAGGAGGTCTAAACTGGTGGACCCAGGCTATTCCCTCCATGGGGGAGCTGGAGCTTGGTTCCTCCACGGTTTGAGGAGCTATTTGGAAGACTTTCATCCTCCGTCTTTTTTTTTTTCTCCCTCTGATCCGTTTTGCGGCAAGAGAGAGAGATGGAGACGGAGTCGGAGACCCCCACCCGGTGGATAACACTTTAATTCAAAGGTTAGCAATGGGAAACGAGGCCGTGTTCGGCTGCGCATGGATGGTCGGAGAGATTATATGGAAATGGAGAGGTAAGCTTTTGATGACTTTTATTCACCGTGCAAAGGCATTCAAGATGGGCTAGTCACATGAGAGAAAAGGTGCTAAAAGAGACACGGATATGCCGGGAGGAAATAACCGTACCAATGTGTAGATTAGTGTCAGGTGAAAGGAAATTATAGTTTGCAGTATGGTCGTTTTTATTGACCTGTTTTGCTTAGTTTTGTCTTTCTGTTATCAAACAGTTGTTGAATTGAATTGAATGCTGATATTGTCATTATTAAAAGTACAGTGGTACCTTGACATACGAGTTTGATTTGTTGCGGGACTGAGCTCGTATGTCGATTTACTCGTATCTCAAATGAATGGTTCCCATGGAAATGAACTAAAAACTAAATAATTTGGTCCAACCCTCTGAAAAAACACCTAAAAATGGGATATTGGATTGGAAAAATATTTGTTTTTGTTCTAATTCGCTATTTAGTAACAAAGTATTAAATAACTAGTGGTTTAATAGTAATAAAATGTGTTTAATAGTACTGGATATGTATGTATATGTATGTGTACATGTATATATGTACATATGTACATATGTATATATGTACATATGTATGTATGTATATATGTATGTATATGTATATATGTACATGTGTATGAATAGATGTATATATATGTACATATGTATGTATACATGTATATATGTACATATGTATGTATACATGTATATATGTACATATGTATGTATATATGTATGTATACATGTATATATGTACATATGTATGTATATATGTATGTATACATGTATATATGTACATATGTATGTATACATGTATATATGTACATATGTATGTATATATGCATGTATATGTGTATATGTATATATGTATGTATACATGTATATGTACATATGTATGTATACATGTATATATGTATGTATATGTGTATATGTATATATGTGTGTATATGTGTATATGTATATATGTATGTATATTTGTGTATATGTATATATGTATATATGTATATAGATGTGTATATGTATATATGTATATATGTGTGTATATGTGTATACGTGTGTATAAGTGTACATGTGTATACATGTGTATAAGTGTATATCTGTATATGTGTGTATAAGTGTATATGTGTATACGTGTGTATAAGTGTATGTGTATATGGGTATATATACAATAAAAACTTCCATATAGTAAACTGCATTGAATGAGGAAGGGAAATGCCATTCATTTTTTTGGTTTGTTTTTAAAGACTTTACTACAATACAAAATAAATAGGTTTAAATCTTACCTTTTTAAGTCGCAAAATCCCTTCTTGCGTCTGCAAATCAGTGACAATCTCGAACACACCTTGCTCATCTCCTTCAATGATGTTGTACGTGGATCGGGCATTTTCACCCACATCCCGATCATTCGCCTTCACTTTGCCTCCCATCTGCCCGATCGGCAGATTTTCCGGGATGACAAACTCGTATAAATCTTTAAAAATGCACAAAAAATACACAAGTTAGAAGCAATTACAAGCTGAAATGTTGTTTTATATTGCCAAGACTCACTTTTTGAAAACTTAGGCGGGTTGTCGTTGATATCGGTGAGGGTGACGGTGACAGTGGTGGTCCCAGATAAGCCCCCCATGTGACCACCCATGTCTTTGGCCTGGATGACCACCAGGTATTCTTCTCGCATCTCTCGGTCCATCCCATGAAGAGCGATTTTGATAGTGGCTGTTGAGTATAAAATTATATTTTAATGAAAATCAATGCTAATGTAAATAATAAACAAGATTTGAACCTTTACTCATCGATTTATACATACACAGTGCTAAAATATACATATTCGTAAGAAAATATTTTCGTTGATGTGAGTCACGTGAGTTTGAATCCCGATCCGATACTTTGGAAATTGATTAAAAACGAAAATTATCAACGTCAAATACAGTGGTACCTCGACATAAGAGTGACCCGACTAAAACAACTCTCGATATTGACTGAAAGTCAGTGTGGAGGCGGGGCTAAAAGAGCCAACCCGGGAGAGGAAAAGTATCAAAATGTCAAAGAAAATTAGAATTAAGTTCAGTGTAAGGTTAGATTAAACTATTTTTTGAGTGTTTCTGCATAGTAATCCAGGTTTATTTAAATTAGTTTATGTTATGTTACGAGCACGCTGCGGTGCAAAAAGTCTCTCCACAAAATCAGTCTAATTTTAGTACAATTAAACACATTTTAGTACTATTAAACCACTAGATATTTGTTACTTTTTTAATAGATGGTAAATTAGAGCAAATAAAAATGTTTTTTCGAATCCAATATCCAGTTTTTGGTGTTTTTTCCGAGGTTTGGAAAAAAAATGAATTTGTTTTTAGTTCATTTCTATGGGAAACGTTCATTTGAGTTGCGAGTAAATCGACATATGAGCTCAGTCCCGGAACAAATTAAGCTCATATCTTGAGGTACCACTGTGTAAACTATATATAAATTTAGTGTACTTTGTTAATAGATGGCCAATTAGAATAAATAAAAATGTTTTTACAATCCAATATCCTGTTTTGGGTGTTTTTTCAAAGGGTTGGAACAAATTTATTTCTTTTTATGGTCGTTTGAGTAACGAGTAATTCGACATACGAGCTCAGTCCCAGAACAAATTAAGATCGTATCTCAAGGTACTACTGTATGTTGGAAGAAGCTCTCCTATAATAAAGATATATGAATAGATGAGTGATTATTTTTTCTTAAAAAAATTCTGTAGCATAAATAAGGATTGTGAACAAATTATGTTTGAATATGTGGTTAATAAAATACATATTTTTAAAAAAATCCATTGAGCTGTCTTGATTACGGTTTTCCTGACTTTTATGCTTTCTTTCTTCCAAAATGTTTATCTCACTAGTGTAAAAATACAAAAAGTACAACATGTACTAGAAATTTACTTATGCAAAATACCTCTGGTAATTTAATATATAAAAATAGAACTCTCTTGATTGTGATTTTCTTGACCTTTATTTAAATTACCGCTGGAAATATTCCCTTTATTCTGCATATATTTTAAATATTATCTTACTTTAAAATACCCACATTTTTCAACCAAATAACCAAATACAACTTACAGTATTCCTGTCCAAAATAACGTCAAAAACAGTAGCAGGATTGCTTAAAAAGTATATATTTTATACTTAACTGTAAATGTCAGATTGTACAATACAATAACCTTCACTCCAACCTTTATTGACAATTTGTTGACGCACATTATTTCCCGAACAACGACTTTTTAGCAAAAAAACAGAGGTGAAGAATTCCCCGCAGGTGTATCGTGTATTTTTTTCCCCTCATAAATAAAACTTGCTACTTTTTTTGCGCAGTCTTCCATCATTTGTATTCGGATTGAGTCCAAATGATGCTGTCTGTTGTGTATAATCTGGGATACTGTATGCGGAATGGACTTTATTGACTCTGCCACAAGCGTGGAATATAAAAAGGGGCTCAACGGCTAGCATCTCTGGATAATCCACTAAAGAAACAGATACCCACAGGCTCATCAAATGAATATGAAATTGAGGCTTTTTGGTCCCCTTTTTAATAAAAAAACAATAACATTAAGGCTTGTCTTTTCAACAATAAAAACTGTCTTTGCATTGGTCATCCACAGGGGGCAGATGTTCTTTTTTAGATGTCATAAACAAAGGTTAGATTGACCAATTTATAGGTTTTACTATCTGAGGACACTACTTTTGTAAAAAACAGGTAAGTTAGACTCTCGCTAAGAAAAGGAGAGGTCAGTTTTTTATAAAAGTTCTAAAAAAATCAGGAAAAATTCTAAAATTATTGATTTTATCGACTTATGGTTGGGAAAAGGTATGCTAAGCTAGGCTAAGTTTAACCTGCATTGTTTTTTTCGTGTAAAGATGGTCAAGAAATTAAGCCAAATATAAGTAAAGCTAAGTAAAATTGTACCTTTTATTGTTAATTTGTATATTATTAAAAGTTTTACGTGTTAAACCAGATATGGGCAAACTACGGCCCGCGGGCCATATACGGACAGTTAGGCTTTTTAATCCGGCCCGTTGACGTTGTCCAAATAATGTTTTTTTTTGTTTTTTTTCCCCTAGATGGCGCCGTCACGCGTTAGCCAGTGGCAGTAGCTGTCCACTTTTGTTGTTTGGTTTCTAGGGCATCAATTTTGGTGACGTAAAGTCTGCGTAAGCACATTTTTTTGCATTATATTTGGAGATTTAAGTCATATTTGGAAAACAGTCATAAAACCAAGTTGTTTGGTTTCTAGGGCACCAATTTTGGCGACATAAAGTCTGCGTAAACAGTTTTTTTGCATAATTTTAGTAGATTTAAGTCATTTTTGGATAAAAGTCATACAATTAAGTTGTTTGTTTTCTAGGGCATCAATTTTGGCAACATCAATTCTGCATCAACAGTTTTTTTGCATAATTTTAGGAGATTTAAGTCATTTTTGGAGAAAAGTCATAAATTAATGCAATTAAAAACATTACATTATTCGAACCGGAAGACATCAACTTTTGGTGACATTAAGTCAGTTTAAAATTACATTTTGTAATAATTTTATAGGTTTTAATGAGTCATGCTGATAAATTTTTGATGACAATGACTATTATGAATATAGACAACATACAAAAAAAAGGGTGCCACAACACAAACAAGGTTGCAAAACACTGAAATAGAGCAAAAAATATAAAAAAAACAATACCGTAAATAGCATTGACATATTAGCATTTGTTATGTATATATTTTTAAAAATCTACCAAAAAACATGACATCTCTCTCACACACAGGACCATAGACATTAAATATAAGGTGCACCATCTACTGGACATTGGAAAGCACCCCTAAAAAAATCTGAAGGACACAAAACATATCCGGTTCCAACTTGAATATTCCATAAATATTACATTAGAAGCCATTATATTCCTTCTATACCAGCTCAAATATTCCAAACTATCCTTAACTCCTCATTCAGCCTCAGGAAAGTTTAGTATTCCCGGTGTGTGTTCGTGCGTGGTTTGTTCGTGTGTGTATATGTGCAAAAAGAGGCATCTGATTGGACGATAAACCAGCTGTTGGTAACAGGCGACAAAAACAAAACCCCAAAATAAGACAAACACATTTTTGCTGCTCATCTCTCGAGTTGATCTTGGTTAATTATTCAAATTAATTCCTAATCACTCAAAATGGCAGGATAGACAAACACTCATTTCCATAGTAGATCTCCCCCACACCCCCCCCACCCCTACGTACACATCCACCTAACTGACTGATAAAGTAGGCCGCCATGTTTATTTATTGATTTATTCATCCGCGGCGCTTCATTTCTAAAGTGTCAAACACTCCTTAATCATCGCTTACCGGTTTTATTTTTCATTAACATTCATTATAACATCTGCCGGATGTGAACGAGCCATCTGCACGGGCCACTAGCATGGAATGCTAATACTTAGCGGTATCGTGTATGATCTTATTTTGAAAATTCGGCGCAGTGAGATGGTTCTACCCTGACTTTGTTAGTTAGAACCAGTGTTCTGGTTAATTATGTGCATAAATATTCCCACTTTTTTTTGCTTTTCTCCGGGTTGTTTACCGATTTCCGTCTCATCTATTATTAATGCAATTCATGTAAACCAGTCGCTTATGGATAGATATATATTAAAATCGAAAAATGCAAGTTTTAAGCCTTTGTCGGACATGTTTTAGAGTTGGAAATATCTTTATGTAGTAGCAGAAAAAAGAAAATTATTTTCAGAGACCCTATAAACAAGTCGGTAGTTCAAGGTCAAAAAAATTGTTGTAGGGATTAGAGCTCATGTGTCAAAGTGGCGGCTCGGGGGCCAAATCTGGCCCGCCACATTATTTTGTGTGGCCCGGGAAAGTAAATCATGAGTGCCGACTTTCTGTTTTAGGATCAAATTAAAATCAAGTGTATAGATGTATATTAAATTTCATGATTTTCCTATTTTTATATCAATAATTGACATTTTTTAATCATTTTTTCTGTGTTTTTAGTTCTTTTTTTTTTTGTAAAATCTAAAAATATATTTAAAAAAGCTAAAATAAACATTGGTTTAGATTTATAAAAAAAACTGAATATTCAGGGATTTTAATCAGTTTATATAAAAAAAAAATCAAAATATTATATCTAAAATGGTCCGGCCCACTTGAAATCAAGTTGACGTTAAAGCGGCCCGCGAACTAACCCGAGTCTGAAACCCTTGGATTAGAGTATGAATATACATATATACTATATATACAAAGTTGAAATTCAATTTTGGTACTTAGATTATATAATTTAGAGTTGTTTTGTAATAGTTTGTTTTGAAAATGTGTACTTTGCGCTTTTTCGAAGTTACACTGCCGTCTAGTGGTAAAAATAGGTAAAAAGATTGTGAATGTGCAAAGCAAGCACTAGCAACAACTAGCATTACAAAATGTAATGCAAAAAATGATGTAAAACAAGTATTATTATCATTTATAGTGATTTTTAAGTAGTTTACTTACTTGTTCGGACAAAGTTTTTATGTTGACGCAAGTAGCTATGATTAATACTTAATTTATATTCCGATATGTTAGTTAGCTAAACTTTATTCTTATTCCAGACTTCTTAACAAAACAATAATAGTTCTGGAAATATGGAATACTATTATAGATATTTTATTATCATGTCAATTATCATTTTGCTTTGCAATTAAGACAAAACTTTAGCTTGTAGCGAGCAGTTAGCACAATCTAGTTACCAATGGTCAAAATAAATATCATTACACGCATAAACATTAAAATAATTCTGCAACACATTAAATATTTATCATCCAACAACTCGATTCATCCAACGAATTCATCGATTACTCATATAACAAATAGTTACATCTCGAAATGTGTTAAAAAATCATTTAATGGCGGCGCTATAGTCTTTTCTCTCTGATAAACAGAACACGCCATTATCATTACTGCCGCCATCAATATGAATTCATAACAATGCGACAACATTGCATTAGGGACGGCCATTCGCTAGATAGCTTGCGAATCCTGCAATTATCTGGATTTAATAAGTCCTGTGATGCCGTGTATTGTCCAAGTACGCAATATATCACAGATGATCGCTTGACCTGGCTAAATCCCGCCCAAACGACGGCGGAGAAAAGAACTGATGTGTCCAATTGATATCGGGGTTGTCCCGTCTTTTGTCCTCGTCTAGTCGGCGGCAGTGGCCATTAGATGGTTGTCAATTGCGTGGGATGCTATGATCGTATTTTCCATTTGAGCTGCTTTATTCGAGCTAATTATGGTTTTCGGATTTTGGAATACATTTGATGGGGGGTTTAGTCAAATGAGAGTCTTTGGAAAGGGGAAATAGGAATTATGGGAGGGTATTTTTTGGAGCAAATTATTCAAAAAAATATTGAACAAATTAATATTGAATGGAGTAATATTGAACAAATTAATATTGAATAGAGTAATATTGAACAAATTAATATTGAAAAAATTAATATTGAACAAATTATTATTGAAGAAATTAATATTGAAGAAATTAATATTGAAGAAATTAATATTGAAGAAATTAATATTGAAGAAATTAATATTGAAGAAATTAATATTGAAGAAATTAATATTGAAGAAATTAATATTGAAGAAATTAATATTTTACTAATTAATATTGAACAAAATAATATTGAATAAAATAATATTGAACAAATTAATATTGAACAAATTAATACTGAAAAAAATAATATTGAACAAATGAATATTGAACAATTGAATATTGAACAAATGAATATTAAAAAATAATATTGAACAAATGAATATTGAACAAATGAATATTGAACAAATGAATATTGAACAAATGAATATTGAAGAAATTAATATTGAAGAAATTAATGTTGAAGAAATTAATACTTAACAAATTAATATTGAAGAAATTCATATTGTACAAATTCATATTGAACAAATTCATATTGAACAAATTCATATTGAACAAATTAATATAGAACAAATTAATATAGAACAAATTAATATTGAAGAAATTAATATTGAAGAAATTAATATTGAAGAAATTAATATTGAAGAAATTAATATTGAAGAAATTAATATTGAAGAAATTAATATTGAAGAAATTAACATTGAAGAAATTAATATTTTACAAATTAATATTGAACAAAATAATATTGAACAAAATAATATTGAACAAATTAATATTGAACAAATTAATATTGAACAAATTAATATTGAACAAATTCCTATTGAATAAATTTATATTGAACAAATTCATATTGAACAAAATCATATTGAACAAATTCATATTGAACAAAAGACAAATAGGCTTTCATTCAATTTATCAATTATGTTAAATACTTATTTACATATGACTTATTTATTGATCATTTTTATAATTATTTAGATTAGATTAGATTACATAACTTTATTCATACTGTATTTGGGAAATTTCATTGTCATAGTAGCAAGAGGGTGAGACATATTATACCTGTTGTAATAGACATATTTACTGTTACCTTTAAATTATAACATATTTTCTATGGCAAATGCAAGAACCACTTAGCGCTCTGACGCTAAATATAAAATTAAACATTAAATCCTTACGCACGACCTCAGCATACATTGTAAGCCGGTTTATCTTGGTATCAGCAACTAATGAAATACGACAATATCGGAATAGCAAAAGAGTTCCTGCCCCATTGAAATAATCCAATAAGATGTTATCTTTCCTCCACCTCTTGGTGAAACCTATCTCACCCTCATTGTTGTCGGTTGTGGGCGTGGCTACATTCATTCATGCACCGTTTTGTTCGACATGGTGTCAACTTGGAAGCGGTGAAAAGAATTGGCGATTGGGATTATTAAAAGCGGCCATTAAACTTAATGAGCCACCTTTCAGGGATCAGATGGAGGCTAAACAATGGGGAAGTGCATAGAAAGGAGCCTTTTTTTAGCATAACGACGTAGCATTTAGAAGTAGAAAGACTGTTATACTTTGTGGAATGCTTAGAAATACTAATACTTCTTGTTATACTTTGGTTGGTGTTGTCCAAACTTTGACATTTGTGACTTGTTTGCATTTTAAGGAGGCTTGTATCGTATTTTCCGGACTATAAGGTGAAACTAAAATATTTTTTGGGGTCAAAAGTATGCCCTAAATATAGATTAACATTAATAAATCATTGTGTGAAATTCCCTTTAGCACAATTTCATGTAGTTCATTCAATCATTCAATCACTAGGGGTGCCGGAGCCTTTCCAAGCTGACTTCAGGCACACCCTGAATTGGTGGACAGCCAATTGCAGGGCACCAGGAGACAAAAAAAACTATTCACACTCATATTCATACATAGCGGTAGTATAGTTTGGTTGATGGACGTTTGGTCCACGGTCTTTTGGTCACTAGTCAAATGGTGACAGAGAGTAATGACTGTTGAAAACAGCTCTACACAAGAGTTTAATATCTAAGTACTGTTCAATATCTAAGTACTGTTTAATATCTAAGTACTGTTTAATATCTAAGTACTGTTTGATAGCTAAGTACTGTTTAATATCTAAGTACTGTTTAATATCTAAGTACTGTTTAATATCTAAGTACTGTTTAATATCTAAGTACTGTTTGATAGCTAAGTACTGTTTAATATCTAAGTACTGTTTAATATCTAAGTACTGTTTAATGTCTAAGTACTGTTTAATATCTAAGTACTGTTTGATATCTAAGTACTGTTTAATATCTAAGTACTGTTTAATATCTAAGTACTGTTTGATAGCTAAGTACTGTTTAATATCTAAGTACTGTTTAATATCTAAGTACTGTTTAATGTCTAAGTACTGTTTAATATCTAAGTACTGTTTAATATCTAAGTACTGTTTAATATCTAAGTACTGTTTGATAGCTAAGTACTGTTTGATAGCTAAGTACTGTTTGATAGCTAAGTACTGTTTAATATCTAAGTACTGTTTAATATCTAAGTATTGTTTAATATCTAAGTTATGTTTAATATCTAAGTACTGTTTAATATCTAAGTACTGATTAATATCTAAGTACTGTTTAATATCTAACTACTGTTTAATATCTAATTATGATTTAATATCTAAGCACTGTTTAATATCTAAGCACAGTCTAATATCTAAGCACTGTTTAATATCTTCGAACTGTCCGGGCGACCAAACGTCTGGCGACCAAACGTCCGGCCAGGGAAGGACATTCATACCTAACATCAATTTGGCGTACAATAATCTCATAATGCAAGTTAATAGATCACCTGAATTTGGTTCCACCGAAAAGTAGGGCTGCCCCTCCAGTATGCTGTAGACCAGCTTGGCGCTGTTGCCGTACACGGGGTCGTCGGCGTCGGTGGCGGTCACTCGGGTCACTGGGGTACCTGCCAAAGTAAAGTGGAACTTAAATATTTTGTAAGATTCTTTATTTCCATGTTCTTGTTATTCTTGGACAGTATTATTATGTATTTTAGGTTAAATTAGAACTTTATTTCATCCCGTATTTGGGAAAAATTTCTTGGTTACAGTCGGAAAACATACACAAAAGACACAGAAGACATTGTAGAACTAGTTATATGTACATTATGATTGTTTAATAACAATAAAAGCATTGAATTCAATTCAATACTTAAAACCAATACAATTAATTCTCAGTTATTGCCTTTCAGAGTGATTTTTTGCCGCCATTTTTATCAATTTCTTAGTCTAAAATACATTTCTAGAGGTATTTTGAAATACCCGTTCAACATTAATACTCTCATTGAACAACTTGGCAATTTACCACTGTTAATTTGACAGTTTTTACTTATTTTTGGGGCATATTTGAATCAAATCACTGTTCCGAGTCCCCAAATTTAGCTAAAAAACAAATCTCTAAAAGAAAAGAACACTTTTTTATTTGTTTTTAAGCTAGTTCACAGGTCCTCAAGACATATTAAACCTGTTGTCATATTATGATTTAAAAAAATGATGAAAAAGACCTATAAATGCATGTATTTATTTGGCATAGTCATTAAAAAAATGGCGACATGTAACGTTCACCCACTTGAGACGACTCATGATGAGTGTTAAGCTTTCTTAAGCATTCTGTGTTGATTAGCTGTCTCACGCTAGCCTCTAGCTAGACTGATGGATATACAATTTATCAATAGCCGCCTTTCAGGCAGAGTAATTTGTCAACTACAAGCCAAATTACACACATTTTTGTCTGTGATGTTTAGTAACAGTTGACTTTGAAGGTAAATGTTGACTCACCTGACCATAAAAAAACGTTTTATTATTATTATTCCGACAGCTATTACATGCAACCTCTAAGGAAAATCTCCAAATAGATTAGCTTCCATTCAACCCATTGAAAAGGCACTGGTAAACATACTATTTAAGACTTTAAATAGTAATTAAACCCATTCAAGCTTAGGTATTGAGAGTGAGGACCTTGTAGGGAAAAATACAAACTGGAAGCTTCAAATAAAAATGTAAGTGGTTTCTATGAAAAATGTTTAAAAAGTAGGCTAGCTACAAAAAAATAAGCCTCGCTAAGGGACAAAGTCGCCATTTTTTTTGGCCTATTTCCAAGTTTTCAGACTGTAGAAAGATAAAAAATATGCTAAAGTACCCAGGGAAAACCCACACAAGCCTGGGGAGAACATGTCAACTCCATACTGTAAAAGCACCAACCTGGGATCGAACCCTTCACCCCGAAACTGCGAGCCTGAGGTACAAAACACTAGTCCACCGAGCCGTAATAAAGTCGCCATATTGTTGGCCTATATCCCAGTTTTCCGACACTCCAGAAAGATAAAAAATACCCAAGGAAAACCCACACAAGGCTGAGAAGAACATGCCAACTCCATACCGTAAAAGCACAAACCTGGGATCGAACCCTTCACCCCGAAACTGCGAGCCTGAGGTACAAAACACTAGTCCACCGAGCCGTAATAAAGTCGCCATATTTTTGGCCTATATCCCAGTTTTCCGACACTCCAGAAAGATAAAAAATACCCAAGGAAAACCCACACAAGGCTGAGAAGAACATGCCAACTCCATACTGTAAAAGCGCCAACCTGGAATCGAACCTTTCACCCCGAAACTGCGAGCCGGAGGTACAAAACACTAGTCCACCGAGCCATAATAAAGTCGCCATATTTTTGGCCTATATCCCAGTTTTCCGACACTCCAGAAAGATAAAAAATACCCAAGGAAAACCCACACAAGGCTGAGAAGAACATGCCAACTCCATACTGTAAAAGCGCCAACCTGGGATCGAACCTTTCACCCTGCAACTGCGAGCCGGAGGCACTAAACACTAGTTCACCGAGCCGTAATATTAAAACAGTATTCATTTATAATGGAATTTAGTTATTATAAATACAATAACATTAAAAAATAGCACTTACGTATAAAATCTGCAAAAAAATCTCCAAAAATGCTAGGCATATTTTTAAACCGTAATATTTAAAATATGGCCGCATAGATCACTTCGTTTTGGTTAAAATTAATATTAATTACAAGGAAAAATCCCAATGACAAAGTTTCCCAATGACAATGACAGTGAGTCATACAGAAATTAATGTTATAAAATGTGTCTTAAATAGCACATTTTAATTCTTGAAAAACTGCCAAAAAGCCATTTTTGGTTTATCACCACTTATTCTGAAAAGAACAAAAACAAAAATGGGTCTTCAACATATCTTAAATAAACTTGAGGGTTGTCCAATTATCAAATTTTATTTCCAATAGTATTGCATTATGACCTCATATTAAAGCTGTTGGCAATAAATTTTATTCATATTTCATTTTTTTTATGTGATAACAGTGTCCATGACACTTTTTTTGCTTGAAAGGGAAACCACTCGTTCCTCAGTTAAGTACAAAACCTTTCAAGAAGGTTTTTGAAATATATAATTATTTGCCTACTTGTCTCCTATTTGATGTAACAGTAACAAAAAAATGTTTTTTTTTATGGTGACCAGAAACGTCTTCTCTAAGTATGTATACTATTTGTTTTATTTGCCAAGCACCCATTTTTCAAGAGAGATCTTTTTTAAATTCTATTTTGGTTCTAAACAAGGTCAAAGGGTTAAAATTATTAAAATGAATAGGAATATGTTCAATATATGTGCTGTATTTTTTCCATAATCCTTATAAAGTGTGATTTAAAAGTGTGTGTGTGTGGGTATGTTAAGATTCCCTCGCTATGTTTGTCCAAACCGTGCAATATAGAGAGGTGAATTTTTTTATGGTGACCAGAAATGGCTTCTTTAACTGTATAAACTATTTTTTTTATTTGTTAAGCATTAATTTTTCAAGAGAGAATTTTTAAAATTGTCTTTTGGTTCTACACAAGCATGTAGGACCGGCAACATATTAAATAATCAAACTCAAACTAAGAAATCTAACATATTTTCCCTTTTTTGTGATAGAATGCATTAGAATTTTGGGATTCACAATCATTAAAATCATCCCACACGTGAGACCTCGTGAAGGAGCAAATTAGATCCTGTGTGGCGCCCATGTTTGGCAATTGTCAAATGAATAACAGGAAAGACAGCTAAAGGAAATTGCACCTTCTCCCGGAGATGCCACGTCTTATCTCTCTGCTGTCGTTAAATTACTGCCACTCGAGTGAGAGAAGAAGAAAACGGCCAACCACACATACTCACTCACTGGCCTAATTATGAAAAGTACCTTTGTCCTTCTAAAAGGTGTCTGACTACTGCAAACTAGCTTTTATAAATCCTACACAAGGGGACATCGATGGCGTTTTGGTTCATAAAAAACGTTGTAAGCGGCCAGCCGTGAAATAGCTCCATCTTTCTTTCTTTATACAACACTCTTGGATTTAAAAAAAAAAAAAACAAGGATTAGAATGTCGGGGTTTTGGTTTGTTTTTGGTCCTGTTTCAAATCAGAAGATTAGGTTTTTCCACAAAAAAAAATAACAACTTGGCATGGAGATGTTAGTGGAAGGAACATTTTTTTTCTCCGTCTTTTTACATGATAACAAAGCTTGGCTGGAAAGTTCTGCGGGTGTAGAGAAGGCCCGGGAAAAAAAACAAAGGGAGATTATCTGTGTTAAAAAGCCCACTAGGGGGAAAATGTAATATGCCAGAATGAGTGAGTATAATGACTCATGGTATGTAAACACCAACACTTTTACGATATAAGGTATTAAATATATGCCAGGTTTTGTTTTCATGTTTGTGTGATAATGACCAGTGAAGTGAAGAACAAAATGGGAATTTTTATTTACCTTATTTCACGACTATAAGGCGCACTTAAAAGTCTTAAATTTCCTCCAAAATAGACAGGGTGCCTTATAATCCAGTGCGCCTTATATATGGGAAAAAACAGAAAACCAAAAAACGAAAAACCACCAATATCGGATATTAAAACAACACAAAAAAACGCCTGAACTGAAACAATACTGTTAAATATGCAGATGCCATCTTAGTTCACAAAATCTTCCATCACATAGCTCTTCCCCCACTGCAAGATTTTATACAAAAAAATCAGAAAATGGCTGGCTCTAGAGGTGACTGTGAAGTAGTGAGTGCTTCATACCTGGAAGTCAATAGCAATTACCGTATTTTCACGACTATAAGGGGCACTTAAAAGTCTTATTTTTTCTCCAAAATAGACATTGAACCTTATAATACAGTACGCCTTATAGTCCGGTGCGCCTTATATATGGAAAAAACAGAAAACCAAAAAACGAAAAACCATCGCTGTCGGATATTAAACAAAACACAAACGCCTTAACTGAAACAATACTGTTAAATATGCATATACCATCTTAGTTTACAAAATCTCCCATCATATAGCTCCTCCCTCACTGCAAGATTTTATACCCAAAAAATCCAAAACCTCAACAATGGCTGCCTCTAGAGGTGACTGTGTAGTGCTTCATACTTGAAAGTCAATAGCAATTACCGTAATTTCACGACTATAAGGCGCACTTAAGTCTTAAATTTTCTCCAAAATAGACAATGTGCCTTATAATCCAGTGTGCCTTATATATGGAAAAATCAGAAAACCAAAAAGGAAAAACCAACACTGACGGATATAAAAAAACACAAACGCCTGAACTGAAACAATACTGTTAAATATGCAGATCAGCCATCTTAGTTTACAACATCTTCCATCATATAGCTCTTCCCCCACTGCAGGATTTTATACTTTTTAGCGCCCCCTATGTGAGTAAATATGTACTGCATGCATTGTACATTTTTTTTGTTAAATCGCTTAATAAGGGAAACTTCAATCATCAATACGTGAATCAATTGGCTGATGCTTGAATTGAAAAAAATATTTGATCGAATAACTGAAATATTTTTCTTCTCATCTTAATTCCATCTAATATTTTCTCCTGCACCCCCTGTTCTTTTAAAGCCTTTTTTAAAAAGTTTTAACTTACCCAGACAGTCAATACAAGAACTAATTCAACTTGATTTAAGTTGGAGAACAAAGCCACACACCTCAATTGTTCTTCTAATTACCTGTCAAGTTAACAAATAAAGTAGCGGGCTTGCCTCCCTCCAGCGACTCCACATCTTTCTGCTTTTACCTTTGCTAACACTCTTCCATCATGCCAACCTCGGTCTTTTCTGGCCATGTTTTATCTTGAAAAATGGCTTTTACAATAAAAAAACACTTGTTTTTTGCAAATAAATAATAAAAAAACACTATTTACGACTTACACATGCATATTCAGGACTGTTTTAACCGCATAGGTGTGCTGGAGTTTATCTTAGTGGACTCTGTGGGAGGTGGGGTACACCTTGGATTGGTCGCCAGTATATTAAAAAAACATATTGAGAAGTGTAACCATTCAGAATGGTGAAAAAATTGCTGTAATATTGATTTTGGGAGTTATTCTTGGACTTTAAAGACGAAAGAATGTGTATTTTTATAAAAACTAAAGTATTTGTGCTGTTTTTTTCTGAGTTTTCACAATAAAAATATTTTTAAAATGAACCTATCTTAGGTTAATCATGAATATAGTAAAAAAAAGACATTTTTTGAAGAACACTGATTACATTTTAATAAACACCAATGGTTATTTTATCTATTAATTTAACAAGGCAGCAAAAAAATCTGATGCTTTTGTCCTAGCCTTTTTCTACCCAAAAAAAATGATTTCCACAATACAAAAGATTTTAGAGATTGGCAAAAAAGTTATGCACCATTCCACGACCAAAAAAAAATCTGTTTTAATAGCCTAACTTCACATGCTAGCTTTTGAAAAATCACTCAATGCTTCAAGGCGTTTTCTCCAAGTGATATTATTTCCCACCATGCATTTCTCAAGTGGTTTCATGGCCCTCCACCGTGGAAAAAAAATCAAAAACACGGCAGTCATGTGAGGTGGAACAGAAGCGTGAAGGGCAGTCACACGGCATTCATATGCATGCGGTCAGCGAGCCGTGTGGAGGGATTTTGCCGATGTAAGTCGGGGGTGGACGTGGGGGGGCGGGGGAGATTGTCGGGGGGGGCTAATGGCATCCCGCAGCCAACACGAGCCCTGCTAAAACAATAGTGTTTATATCTGACTGGCTGCGCGCCCCGGGGGGCCGCGGAGAGGGGTGGCACGGCCACTGGAATGAATAAAGATGGGCACAAAGTCAATGTGAGTGTTCTGGTTATTCTGGTGGTTTGTTGGGAAGCTTAGTTGTGGACAGAAATGGTATTGCAGTTGAGTTTTGTTAATTATTTTGGCAGGTAAATACATGATTTGCTTGTTTTTTTATTTATTTATTTTTTTTAGTAGGTGTCAGGGGGAATGAGTGGTGATTGTGTCGGGCCTCACAGATCTGGGGTCTTGGGTTCAAAGCCAGGTTAGTCCACCTAGGGTAAATTTAAAGGTGGGTATACGCGAAGGGCTAATTTGCGAGAAAATGTGATAAGTTTAAAGTTAAACATCTTAATTTAAGTTGGGGTAAAAAGGCATGTAATACGTCCTTCTTGTTTTGAGTATATAGAAAAAAAAATGTAAAATTAAATGATTTTAAGGCCATTTTAAGGGTGCAGCTTATACACAGATGCGGCTTATATGCAAGAAAATACTGTAAGTTTAAAGTTGAACATATTAATTTAAATTGGCGTAAAAAACGCATTTACTACATTCCTACTATTGTTTGTATATAGAATTTTTTTTTAATGATTTTAAGGCAATATTAAGGGTGAGGCTTATGAACAGATGCGGCTAATATGCGAAAAATATGGTAAGTTTAAAGTTGAACATCTTTATTTAAATTGGGGTAAAAAACATTTAATACATCCTTACTATTGTGTGTGTATATAGATTTTTTTTAATTAAATGATTTTAAGGCAATTTTAAGGATGCGACTTATACACAGATGCGGCTTATATGTGAGCAAATATGTTAAACGCATTGGCAGAATTTTGTGACCTTAAAGTTACTGATCATTCTTTGACGGAATTAAGTTGACGGTTTTAAAGTTGAACAGCTTAATTTAAATCGGGGTAAAAAAACACATCCTTACTATAGTTTGTATATAGAAAAAAAAGATAAAATTAAATTATTTTAAGGCAATTTTAAGAGTGCGACTTATACACAGATGCGGCTTATATGCGAGAAAATACGTTAAACCCATTGGCCGAATTTTGTGACCTTAAAGTTATTGATCATTCTTTGACGGAATTAAGTTGACGGTACAGATGAAGCTACCGCTAATGCACTTTAGCCCAAATGAGCCGTGATGTTTTTCCGCCATGGCGTGTGTGTGTGACACCACGGCCAGCGTCCACCAATTTATGCCCTTCGCTGCTTCTAGGAAGATTCCTATTGATTTCCTATCTGGCAGAGTAAATAGGAAGTGCTCGAGCCATTTTTTTTCTCTCCGACTGGCCAACGTGTCATTATTCGACAGAAATCCCTGCAAGCCGACACGTGTGATCCCGGAGTTATTAGCGTAGTATATAACATAACAGCACAGTGTGACTAACGCTATTACGGGGCATAATCATAACTCGTGACAGTAAATGTCGGCCTGACGGCTGAAAAGACGGAAAGTGGACTTGTATAGATTTTAGATTGGATGGAAAGATGATGTAGTGGTTAAAAAAACGTTCATTTAATCATCTTATGTGGTATACAGATGTCGTGGGGGTGCTGGAGCTTAGCCCAGCAGGTGGATTGGTTGCCAGATAATCAAACAGCCACTGAGAGGGAATCGAACCCAGATTTTTGCAATGAAGAGCGACCACTTGGGTTACGGGAACCCAGATAAAAAAAGTATACACATATATACTTTATATATATTCTTAATTACCAAGAGTTTCTTGCTATTTGTAAAATTGCATCATAAAGCAAAATATCAATCAAAAATCCACCAAGTGGGAATCGAACCCAGATTTTTGCAATGAAAAGCGACCACTTTGTTTGATAACCAAAATCCCAATTCATCGTAACGAAGTATATACAAATACTACATATGTTCTTATTTACAAATAGTTTTTTTAACTAAAATTTGTAAATTTGCCCAAAAAACATCAATCAATCAAACAGAGTGGGAATCAAACCCAGATTTTTGCACTGAAAAGCGACCATTTAGTTTGATAACCAAAATCCAAAATCATCATAACGAAGTATATATACAAATACTACATATATTCTTAATTACAAAGAGTAGCTATTTTTTGAACTAAACTTTGTAAAATCCCAATTAATCATAACAAAGTATAAACAAATACTACATATATCCTTAATCACAAAGTTGCTATTTTTAACTAACTTTTTGTAAATTTGCACAAAAATCAATCAAACAGACTTGGAATCAAACCCAGATTTCAACAATGCAGAGCGACTACTTTGTTTAATAACAGAAAAACCAAGAATGTCTTACTATTTATGAACTAAACTTTGTGAATTACCATCAGAAAGAAAACAAAAACATTCCCACCACTAGGGAATATCATGTTTATCCCAAAAAGACGGCCATTTTTGTTCCCGTTTTTGCATTCCTTGATGCTTTAACCTTTTAATTCGTCGACATGCGTCAAGGTAACAAAGGCATCTTTTAATTATTTAGTTCCTCCTTACATTGACTCATGCAGAAGAGGATGTCAGAAACAGACAAGGACATGAAAAAGCCCAATCACAACACCCGCCTACCCTCGTCATCCTCATCTTCCTCGCGCTGTGTCTTATAAAAAGACTGGTAATTGCACTACAACAATAACAGTGTCGGTGTTAAGTGTGACGATCCCTTTCCTCTTCACAAGCGTGGCGTCCCTTATCCATCATTGGCTCTGGGGAGCAATTTCTGAGGCGCTGACAACCATATCTCATCTTTGGAGATGTTTTTTTTCCGTCATTTTTTCTTTTCAACGGACCGCAAGTGTCAAATTACAACCTCATACTGGATACTGTGTCCCAAACTGGCAACCCGCCACTTTATTTTGTATGGCCTGAATTAGTCGACTTCAATTTTTTGGCTTGAAATAAAATGTTACATTTTTGTCTTACAAAAATCATATAATTTTAAAATATGATTTTGTTTTTTTAAATAATAGTACTTTATAAATAAATAAAATAAAATTAAGACAAAAACATATATCTCTCTATTTAGTGGTTAGGGCGTTGCCACACTGTCCTGAGGTCGAGGGTTCGAACCCAGGTCGCTCCGAGTTAGTATGTTCTCTCTGGGACTGTGTGGGTTTTCTCTGGGTACTCCGGTTTCCTCCCAGATCTAAAAACAAATTATGCTAGGCTAATTCTATGCTATATGTTCTCTAGGTATGAGTAAATAGTTGTTATTTTTCTCATCGTGGCCTGTGATTGGCTGGTGACCGATTTGGGGTGTGCCCAGCTAGGTGGGCGATGTTAGCTAGGATAGGCTACAGCACCCCCTAAGCAATTTTTGTGAGGATAAGCGGTTCAGAAAATGAATGAATGAATATTTAGTGTTAAAGTCCATTCATTTGTCAAATAGCTCTGACGTAAGATGGCCGACAAGTAACAACCTTTGTCCCCATCTACACTAATACATTCCAGGACCAAAATACGACTTGCATAACAACAACAAGACAAAAAATCCAAATATTTATACTCGAAAATAATCATAAGACCGAAATGCAAATGAAATTGTGTTAGTGAAGTAGGAAAAAACTTTTCCAAATATATTTTCTATTCTGCTGCAACGTAAATAAACAACTGTTAACATATTCCGAAGGTCAAATTCATTTTCTGCAATTAGCAGGAAATCATGTGCGTACAGACGAATACGGAAAGGCGTGTGCTGATTAGTTCACAGTGAGGATGAAAGAAAAGGCGCTGGAACAATTTCCACCTTGTACAGTATATTTTTAACCCAAATTCTCTAAAAATAATCAGTGAAAAAAAATGGAAGGCTGTCACTCTTCTCTGTGTCTGATCACCGTCATTCATCTCACAGCTGAAAGGCAGCGATAACACAATTTCTGGCTTATTACCTCGATAAAAGCAAAGTACTTGGATATTTTTTTTCTGGAGAATAGGATTGGAATCTGTAATTTTATTTTTATGATACAGTAATACCTTGACATATGAGTGTCCCAACATATGAGTGTCCCAACATACGAGTGTCCCAACATACGAGTGTCCCAACATACGACTGTCCCAACATACGACTGTCCCAACATACGAGTGTCCCAACATACGAGTGTCCAGACATACGACTGTCCCAACATACGACTGTCCCAACATACGACTGTCCCAACATACGACTGTCCCAACATACGAGTGTCCCAACATACGAGTGTCCCAATATACGAGAAATTTGAGATACGAGACAAATTTGAAGTAAAAGAATACGAGAAATTTGAGATATGAGGGAAATTCCAAACATGTTTTTGCCCTGAGATACAAGGCAAATTCCAAGCAACTTTTTTTGCCCTGAGATATGAGACAAATTTGAGATACGAGCATACAAGAAATTTGAGATATGAGGAAAATCCCCAGCATTTTTTTTTGCCTTGAGATAGGAGCATACGAAGAATTTTAGATACAAAGAAAATTCCGAGCAAATATTTGCCCTGAGATACAAGCATATGGAAAATTTGACATATGAGGAAAATTCCAAGCATTTTCCGCCCTGAGTTACGAGACAAATTTGAAATGAGAAGCATTTGAAAAATTTGAGATACGAGTATATGAGAAATTTGTGATATGAGGGAAATTCCCAGCATTTTTTTGCCTTAAGATAGGAGCATTCGAAGAATTTGAGATACGAAGAAAATGCCAAGCATTTTCCGCCCTGAAATACGAGACAACTTTGAGATACAAGCATACAATAAATTTGAGATCTCAGGCAAATTGCAAGGAAATTCCTGCCCTGAGATACGAGCATGCGAGAAATTTGAGATACGATGACAATTCTGAACATTTTTCCCCTGAGATAAGAGAAAAATTTAAGATTTTATCTCCAGAATAATTTCTCTTTATAAAAAATCGTAAATATGAGCGATTTGACTCACGAGCTTGGTCCCAGAACACATTAAGCTCATATCTCAAGGTATTACTGTAGTTTTGTTTCTTTATATATATAAAAGGTGGTTGTGTACGTACAAAAACTGTGTAGCAAGCATAACCAACATTGTCTTCTTTTATTGTCAGTGATTTGTTTTAATTATGCGCGGGTGTAAAATGCGCATAATTCCAAAAAAGTTTGCAAGGACGGAAAGTCGGGGGGTGGGGGGGCAACCCCTTTTGGCTTCGTTTAATTGTTCCCAAGGCGAAGTAATAAGGAAGCCTAACGGCCGAGCTGTGTTGTGTAATGAACAACTTGGTCAAAAGTACAAGTGCCAAATGTTTCTTAATTTGAGAGCAAGCTGCCACCAGGCCCGCGTGTTTAATGTGAATTATTTCTCAGAAGAAAGCCAGAAAACAAGATTCAGCAGAATATAAATGCAGGGAATGTTGCAGTTAATACCCGAATATGCGCCACTAGCCCACCAGAGGGGAGACCTCGGATCAAAATATCTGCTAAACACAAGAAATGTATTATTTTGTGTTGACGCAGTCACTAAAAGTTTCCTGAGTGGAGTTCAAAAGGTGAGTTCTGGTTGCCAGATTGAAATTGCATTAAAAAAAATGGAGTGACAATAGTTCATTTGTGCAATGATGTCATGTTTTTGTCTAATTTTGAAATGGCGCCTGTCCTTTTTACTGATTAGCCATTGTTTTGTTTGTTAGTTTTTGTGTTTTTTTTGCTTTGTTATAATGGGGCGCCGGATCCAGTAGCCTCCCCCTTAATATCCACCCCTGGGCTCACATTACGGTAATGCCTTGACATATGAGTGTCCCAACATACGAGGAATTTGAGATACATATAAAACTCCCGAGCAAACATTTGCCTTGAGATATGAGACACATTTTAGATATTAAACAGTACTTAGATATCAAACTGCACTTAGATATTACACACTACTAGATAGTACACAGCACTTAGATATTAAACAGTACTTAGATATTAAACAGTACTTAGACATTAAACAATACTTAGAAATTAAACAGCACTTAGATATTAAACAGTACTTATATATTGAACAGTACTTAGATATTAAACAGTACTTAGATATTAAACTGTACTTAGATATTAAACTGTACTTAGATATTAAACTCGCTCTCTTAGATATGAATCTCTCATGAATAGAATTTTGAGAGCTGGCTTCAAAAGTAAACACTTTGTCTCTAAGTACTGTGTAATATTTAAGTACTGAATAATATCTAGGTACTGTTTAATATCTAAGTACTGTTGAAACCAGCTCGCAAAATTATATTCATGAGAGAGTTTAATATGTAAATATCTACTGTTTTCAACAGTACTTCGATATTAAACAGTACTTAGATATTAAACAGTACTTAGATATTAAACAGTACTTAGATATTAAACTTTCTCTCTTAGGTATTAAACTCTCTCTCATGAATATAATTTTGTGACCTGGTTCCAACAGTAAACTCGCTGTCACCATTTGACCGGCGACCAAAAGACCGGCGACCAACAGACCGGCGACCAACAGACCAGCGACCAAAAGACCGGCGACCAACAGACCGGCGACCAAAAGACAGGCGACCAAAAGACCGGCGACCAAAAGACCGGCGACCAAAAGACCGGCGACCAAAAGACCGGCGACCAAAAGACCGGCGACCAAAAGACCGGCGACCAACAGACCGGCGACCAACAGACCGGCGACCAACAGTCCGGCGACCAGCCAGCCGGTGCAATGAAGGGTGGTGCGAACAAAGGGCCTATGACATTTCATCATCAAGCTTTCCAGTTCATTTGGTCTTCTTGCATGGTCGACATTATCCGCAATATTCAATGGGATGACTGTTTTCATGTATTTTTTACTTTTGACTTCATTTTTTTTTGTGCGAGGGGTTTGCTTTCCCAAACTACAGATCACATTGCAAAAGTGTAATAGAACAAACAGAGACACAGCGTTGGAGGCAAAAGCTCAACACTCGTATCAACACCCCCAGGTTGTAACATAGTGCAAGATGTTCTGAGTCAATTTTTCCATTTTTAAACCCCCGCCACAGTCGAACCAAAATAAAACAAAAACAAAAAAACCCGGAGCCCCACGGCTGACACCGCTAAGGTCTGTCAATAGGGTCTTCGACAGAATGTGACAGTCATCCTTCCCCGCAATACCGAGCCAATCCAGCAGGGTTGGCAGTTCCTAAGCAGCGTCAGATTTTCACCTGACAGCCATGTCGGAGCGAGCAGAGTTAAAAGCATTTTCCACCTCAGAAGGGCGTCGGAGTGCGGACGTGACCAGTGACTCAATGTGACCGTCTGACAAACGAATCTATCACTCACGGCGTCCACTCATGCGCCATGACGACATCCTGCTGTGTTACAATTTGGTGGGACGCCATGAAAAGTAAAGGGAGTTTCGTTGGACGGCCATTTTTTTCCTACTTGTAGTTTTTTGCATCATTTGTTCATCTTAGCAGAATCGCGGGGGGTGCAGGACCCAAGTGCTCGGACATTTGGTCGCCGGTCAAATGGTGACAGAGAGTTTATTGTGTAAATCAGCTCTCAAAAATTTTATTCATGAGAGAGTTTAATATCTAAGTACTGTTTAGCATGTCAGTACTGTTTAATATCTAAGTACTGTTTAATATCTAAGTACTGTTTAACATCTAGGTACTGTCTAAGATCTAAGTACTGTTTAATATCTAAGTAATGTCTAATATCTAAGTACTGTTTAATATAGAAGTACTGTTCAATATCTAAGTACTGTTTAATATTGAAGTACTGTTCAATATTTAAGTACTGTTTAATATCGAAGTACTGTTTAATATCTAAGTACTCTTTAATATCTAAGTATTGTATAATATCTAAGTACTGTTCAGTATCTAAGTACTGTTTAATATTGAAGTACTGTTTAATATCTAAGTACTGTTTAATATCCAAGTACTGTTTAATATCTATGTACTGTTTAATATCTAAGTACTGTTTAATATCGAAGTACTGTTTAATATTGAAGTACTATTTAATAATGAAGTACTATTTAATATCTAAGAAGTGTTTAATATCTAAGTACTGTTTAATATCTAAGTACTGTTTAATATCCAAGTCCTGTTTAATATCGAAGTACTGTTCAATATTGAAGTACTGTTTAATATCCAAGTACTGTTTAATATTTAAGTACTGTTTAATATCCAAGTCCTGTTTAATATCTAAGTACTGTTTAAAAAAAGCCAAAATAAACATTATTTTAGATCTATGAAAAAACTGAATATTCAGGGCTTTTAATCCAGTTCTTTTAATCCATTTATAAAAGAATAAAAATATTATATCTAAAATGATCCGGCCTACGTGAAATCAAGTTAACGTTAAAGACTTTGGAATGCCCGGGAGAATATGCAAACTCCACACAGTGAGTACCAACCTGGGATCGAACTCTCGACCCCCAAACTGCGAGCCTGACATATTAACCACTGTTTATATCATAGATGTACAAAAGTATGTAAAGAGTTGGTCACTTTCTGGACAGACTCTTAGTAAAAGTGTCAGTTTTAGGTGAGAACATTGTCGACTTTACAATAATAATAATAAGCATAAACTAGCTTCCATTTGTCACATTTTCAAACAAAAAAAATGTTTTCATACATTCGCTCTTACTGGCACAACGGCAAATAATGCTAAAAGGTGTCTGTGTTTTACACCTCAGCTAACCCCGAGCTGTGTTTACACTCCCACCGGTGAGATGAATTTTTTTTTAAGGGCCATCTTTACAGCGTGCTGGTGACCGAGTTCGGCCAATTACGCGATGGCCCCCGGTGTGACATGGCTAACCTGCGGTAGGGTTGACGATGAGAGCCCACGTGACTTTGTGCATGTGTGTTATAAAAGCCTAGACACAATAAATTCATGCAGTGGTTCAAATCCCCCAAAAAATCCAGCAAAAAAACAATTAAAATAAACAGCAGCTATGAGTGGTCACTTGTTGCTAGGCAAAAGTTCAAATGGGAATAAATTATGTAAATATATGAGGCATAGCGAGTTGAGTGGTTAGCGTGTCGGCGTCACAGTTCTTGGGTACTGGGTTCAAATCTAGGTCGGTTTACCTATGTGGAGTTTGGATGTTCTCCCCAGGCCTGCGTGGGTTTTCTCCGGGTACTCCGGTTTACGCCCAAATTCCAAAAACATGCATGGTAGGCTGATTGGACACTCTAAATTGCCCCAAAATTGTCAATGAAAAAAATGTAAACATTTAAAAATACACAAAAATATCCTAAATTGAATTATTAATTTTATTTTTTTTCATTCACAATTTTGCCTAAAAGTGTGGAGGGCAAAAGAATAAAAGTAAACTGAAAGATTTGTTCTTATTTTTGATTAAAATACACAAAAAATATCATAAATGGTATGTTTATCAAAAATAAAAACAAATATTTCAGTTTAAAAAAAAATAAACTGAAAGATTTTTCTTATTTTTGATAAACAAACACAAAAAATGCCATAAATTGTATGTTCATCAAAAATAAAAAACAAATCTTTCAGTTTCAAAAAAAAAAAAAAAATGAAAGATGAGTTCTTATTTTTGATAAAAATACACAAAAAAATCATAAATTATATGTTTATCAAAAATAAGAACAACTATTTTAGTTTAAAAATGGTTTTTGCCTACCACACTTTTAGGCAAAAAAAAACACAATTTATGATATTTTTTGTGTATGTTCATCAACAACAAGAACAAATATTTCCATTAAAATATCATTTTTTTTTTGCATTCCACACTTTTAGGCTACTTTAACCTCCCTAAAATTTGCCAATTTTTATTTATTCCATCATACATACCCAAATAAATGCACCTGCCTAGCACCCCCATGGGCAAACAAACAGCAAACCACAGGGCAAAAAAATGTGATTATGTAATGCAATTTCATCAGGTTAGAGTTTCAATACACCTGCAAAAAAAACAAAAATAAATAAATAAAACAAACACAATAGCCCCCACAAAATGGTGTACTTACAATTCAAGTAACCTCGCCAGTATTTCTAGTTATAACAACTGTCTTTTTGCATTATAAAAATAACCAGACTACCAACTAACTCACACAAATACACAAAAAAATCCCTTGCACACTTGGTTTCACCCAAAAACCAATCATTGGAGGGAAAATATTGGTGTGTGATGGTAGCAGCACAGTTTGTTTTTGACACAATTTGGCTGTGTTGCTTTTGGAAATTCACCATCAAAACCACCATATGGCTTAAAAGAAACTAACAGATGAACTAGAAATGCATTAAATTGTCAAAAAAGGGCTCATTAAGCTACATCTAGGACAAAAAAAAACATATTTTTTGGTTGAAATTTTTGCTGTTGCATTTTCTGGTAGAATTCCAGAAAGCCACACCCACAAATTCAACATGAACCTGTGGGATCAAACTACATTAACACAAATATACACAATCCTATTCTACCTTCACCACCCTCTACATCAGGGGTGTCAAACATACGGCCCGCGGGCCGGATCTGGCCCGTCTGGTGGTTTGGTACGGCCCGGGGAAGAAAGCTGCATTGTATAAAAAAAATATGAATTTTCTTTAAAATTTGTAGTTACTGTATTATCCGCTAGGGGCGTATTGTTTTAGTACGTGCACACAACATGAATTGACATTTATTTATGTTCTTATGTTATTCTCTTGTTCATAATATATTGTTCATAACGTAAAAGGAACATTCTTTTAATAAACATTTAAACCCCCAACACCCCCCCACCCACAGTTCCAATATTTACCAAACATTAGTCAACATTTTACCCTTTTTTTCCACTGCAGCTTAATTAAATGTACACATTTTTTTCACTAGCCGAACAAACTTTAAATAGTGTCAGCATTGCTTTTCATTGGAAGCTACAGTCAGCAATGTAATGTTGCCTGAAGGTCTGAAAATGAAGCACGCGTTTGCTCTGTGGCATACAGACAATTAATAATGCAGACATGTGAGGATTAGAGAAGGAGGGGATCCTGTTAAAAGTTTTTTTTAAAGCACCCCGAGTGTAAAAAAAAAAAATTAAAAATCGTACTACACTTTTATTTATGTATTTTTTAAATATATTTATTTTTTTAAGCATGTAAATCAAAGGTTTCAGAGATGGAACATGGCCAGGAAAATCGATAAAAAATAGGATTTTTTTTTAATATTATCAATTAGATGACTTAGGAAAATTATGGGTTACATATTCCAACCCACATAGAATATATCGTATTTTCCGCACTATAAGGCGAAAGCATACTTTAATTTTCAATTTTCGGTTGATTGGCAATGAATGATCAATTTTTTTAAAGCACCCTGAGCGTGAAAAAAATGAATTAAAAAATAATAATAATCATACTACACTTTAATTTATAGATTTTTTAAATATATATTTAATTTTTTAAGCATGTTAATAAAAAGTTTCAGAGATGGGACATGGCTAGAAAAATTTAAAATAATAAGGAAAATATTTTGTATTGTCCATCAGATGACTTTGGGAAATTATGGGTTACATATTTCAACCCACATAGAATATATCGTATTTTCCGCACTATAATGCGCAAGCAAAGATACTTTAATTTTCAATTTTGGTTGATTGGCAATAAATAATTATGTTTCAGTCTTATTGGCAGAATTAGACGTCAAATTCATTGATTGACAAAAAATGTCCAGTGGCTCCTCCCACTCAGAATAGTCAGAATGGGATTGAACGTCAAAAAATTGGCAAAATGAATAAAAAAACTACAGCAACTGGTCCAAAGCAGATCCAAATATTGAATTATCTGCTTATGAATTACATGTATGATTATGAAAATTAAACATGTCAAAGTTAAACATGTTAAGTTGCTTCCGTCATTAACGTCAGAATCGTAAATATGTAATATTTTCACAGCGGCGGCAGTAGCAGCAGGCGTCTCGTCAATTTTCTGACACTGCCGCCAAGGTTTTCACATAAAGTCAGAGAAAATCACTTTAAAGCTGCTCCACATGGAAAATGACGTCACTCCACAGCAGGTGGAGCTCTAATGAATGTTACTACATTTGGAGAATAAAATTCCTTCCAGCGCACTTTAGCACAAAAGCTAAAAATGGCATGCAATGATGTGCTATAGGTCATGTTTTTTTTTATATGAGGTATAAATGTTGAGAGATATTAAAATCTATCTATGGACCGCTGATGAGTCAAAAGAATTTCATTCAACTTAAATCCAAAACTAAGCTTTATATTTTATTAGTATAGTGGTACCTCGAGATACGAGCTTAATGCTTTCCAAGACTGAGCTCGTATGTCGATTTCCTCGTAACTCAAATGAATGTTTCCCATAGAAATGAACTAAAAACTAATTAATTTGTTCCAACCCTCTGAAAAAACACCAAAAAACAGGTTATTGGATTGAAAAAAACATTTTTGTTTGTTCTAATTCACTATTTATAAACAAAGTAACAAATAACTAGTGGTTTAATAGTACTAAAATGTGTTTAATAGTACTACAATGTGTTTAATAGTACTACAATGAGTTTAAAAGTACTAAAATGTGTTTAATAGTACTAAAGTGTGTTTAGTAGCACTAAAATGTGTTTAAAAGAACTAAAAAGTGATTAATAGTACTAAAATTAGACAGATTTTGCGGAGGGGAGACTTTTTGCATGGCAACGCGCTCGTAACATAACATAAATAAAATTTAAAAAACTTGGATTATGATGCAGACACACCCAATAAATTTAATCTAACCTTACACTTAACTTAATTCTAAATTTGTTTGACATTTTGATACCTTCTCCCGGGTTGACTCTATTAGCCCCGCCTCCAACCTGACTTTCAGATACAACCTATTGAGGGTTGTTTGCTATTGTCATCCCTTCAAAATGATCAGAAAATGATGCACACAAATGTCCTCACAATAGGATAACGCACAACTACTTGCCAAGGAAAAGTAGTATATACTCCTCTCATATTAGCGAACAAGCTCCGCCATTCGCACTGACTAACGGGGAAAAAAAACACTGAAAAAATGCAAGGCTCCGCCCAGTGCTCGTAGAGACATTAAACGAGGGAATTGCGACCAAAAAGACAGTGGCCATGATGTTCTATCTGCTCGTATATACATTTTTTCCTCATATATCAAGATAAATATTTGCTCAAAATGTCGATCATATCTCAAATTGAAAAAAAAATGCAAGGCCCCGCCCAGTGCTCATAGAGACATTACACGAGGAAGTTGCGACCAGGAAGACATTGTCCATGATGTTCTTATGAGCATTTTCTCAGTCTGCTCATATATCAAAATTTGACTCTTATCTCAAGGTAAATATTTGCTCAAAATCGTACTCGTATCTCAAATTACTTGTACATATGCCGAGGTACCACTGTAGTATTTATATAATAGTTTTGTTGCTTTTGAAGTAGTGATGTTCCCCCCGACGAATCACAAATGGCAAAAAATATCTTCCGTTATCTCACTATTTGTTTTGTTTAAACAAGAACTCAGGTGACCTACGCTTAAATAGTTTTTTCTTTGTTTTGTTTTTTTTACCTGCTCCCCCCCCCCCCCCCCCCCAGAAGAACTATAAATAAAATATAGCCTCAGCAAAGGTGCCAAATCAGAGTGTTGACACTTCATCTGCAGTAGCTACCGGCAGGAGCACTGAAGACAAATGGCCAAGCAAAACAGAGAAAAATAAAAACAAGCAGCTGGATTGCTGACAGGTGACGCTACTCGTATGGCTCAAATATTGGAAGGGACGAAATATGCCAGGTGACAGACTTGTATATGGATGTTTATAGGAAATGGCGTGAAAATGTCGCCTTATATACTTATAAAAAATAAATATAGGGGAGAGACAGAGACTATTTTCAAGGGATATGCTGAAAGAGTAGTACAGTAGTCAGTTCCTTTATTGTGGATTGACTACTTTGTGATTTTTTTCTGCTATTAATGATAAAAAATAATATAAATTGTCTATTGATGTATTTTTTTACTTCAGTGTTGAGTCCTAGTAGCAAGAGTGGCTTCCGTTGAATCGAAGCTGAAACTCGTAAGCGGAAGCCACTCTTGGTAGTAGGATTCAGTATTGAAGTATTTGAGGGATTACTGTAGTGGAAGTAGTAGTGGAGGGAGTAGCCTCAAGGGAAAAGGGTCATTGTCCTAGTAGTCATAGTTGTAGTAGTAGTCCCAGTAGTGGTCTTAGTAGTAGGGATAGTAGTAGTCATGTTAGTAGTAGTAGTAGTCATGGTAGTAGTAGTAGTCCCAGTATTGGTTTTAGTAGTAGTAAAAATAGCAGTCATGGTAGTAGTAGTCATAGTTGTAGTAGTAGTAGTAGTAGTAGTAGTAGTAGTCTCAGTATTCGTTAGTAGCGGCCATCTAGTAGTAGTAGTTGCAGTAGTAGTTTCAGTAGAAGTAGTTTCAGTAGAAGTAGTTTCAGTAGTAGTTACAGTAGTAGTAGTAGTTGCAGTTGTAGTAGTAGTTGCAGTTGTAGTAGTAGTTGCAGTTGTGGTAGTAGTTGCAGTAATAGTATTAGTAGTAGTAGTATTAGTAGTAGTAGTAGTAGTAGTAGTAGTAGTAGTAGTAGTAGTAGTAGTAGTAGTAGTAGTAGTAGTAGTAGTAGTTGCAGTTGTAGTAGTAGTTGCAGTTGCAGTAGTAGTAGTTGCAGTAGTAGTAGTTGCAGTAGTAGTAGTAGTTGCAGTAATAGTAGTGGGCTTCTAAGCAAAGTAGAAACGGAATAAAATATTATTACCAAAATGATAAATATTTCTTTGACCAAAAAAAAAAAAAATGTAATAAGTGATTACAGAGTACGGCAAAGATAGTAGGGACATGTTTGTCCATTTATCTTTTCACCGGTACCGCATCAAAAACAGCAACATTTTTGAAGCAGTCTCCATTTTTCCCCCCTTTATCCAGTCGCCTGAAAATACATTTGTCAAGCATCTTTCCTCTTCCCCGTTTGGCGCCGTGATCTTTGATTCCCCGAGTCGTCCTGTGGGTACTCATAAGCAGGCATCTTTCGGAACTAGGTCTTCCCTAGGTGCCACTTCCAAATTATTCACACTCCAACTCGGCCATGTTCTTTGCGGCCCGACTGTGCTACATTCACACCGACCCACACAAAGGCCAAGTGAGCCAGAGTTCAGGCTTTTGGCCCAGTTCGAACCCCCCCTTTGCCCAGCTGCCCACCGCATTAAAGGGCCAGAGACCCCCCAACTTCATCTGTCAAGCGCCACAGAATCCAAATCCGGCAGCCAGATTTTGCTTTTTTTAAATAACTTCTTTATTAGCCTGACCTGGAAAAAACATTGCCAGATTATTATTAAAGAGCAATTTAATGATCCCCGATTTTCAGAGATATGATCATCACTTCCTGCGTAGGAAGATTTTTTTTTTAAAGAACATCTGGGCTAAGTAGAGCGTGAAATGCCCTTTAAAATGGTTTCATTTTTTTTTTTTTTTTTATGGATTGGAGAGATAAATAAATGGTCCCATCAAGCGTTTTTTTGACCAAAACGGTCTGATTCTTATAATGAGGTCAATGAATTCATGCTAATGAAACAGTGGGTCATAATAATGTTGTTTTTAAATGTTTTTGCAGTTAAAAACATGAATTCATAATTTGTCAAATGTTCATCCTGTTGAAATGTGGGCATATTTTTGTATAATTTTGAAAATATTCTTTATAATACCCCCCCAAAAAACATAATACATGTAAAAAATGTCCTAGTTTTCTTCAAAACATAATTCATATTGTTCATTTTTACGTATTTGAACCCTTTTATGCTAATTATGGTAGTCTTTGTGGTAAATCTATTTTGAGTGGGAGGGGCCAATGATTGTGGGAGGGGCTAATAATGTCCATTGGCCCCTCCCACTTTAAATGGATTGGATGTCTAGCACCAAAAATGACATGTTTTTAAATGTTTTACAGTTAAAAGCATCAATTCATAATTTGTCAAATGTTCATCCCGTTGAAATATGGGCATATTTTTGTATTAATTTAAAAATATATTTTATAATACCCCGAAAAAAACATAATACACGTAAAAAATGTCCTTGCTTTCTTTAAAACTGCATCATTGTTTATAAATTAATTATTGGCCACTCCCCTTTTCTCCACTTGCAACTAGAAATTATTTTTTCTTCATTTATGTATTTATTTTTTAAATAAATTGGCGTGACCTTAATTAGCAGTTTTAAATTTATCGTGCCCATGTTTGTTCTAAATTAACGACGATAAATGGGGGATTACTGTATACATTTGCTAATCTAGTTATGCGATTCACATGAAGTTTTGGTTGTTTTTGCACAAAAATCCCATATTTTTTGACATGGCAGTCTATTTTTCTGCAAAATAATCATATCTCTGCTAATAAAAAAATTCACATGGTCACCACATTAGCATAATAAAAAAAAATACCATTACGCACTAACCCTTAACACATAAAAATGCTAATTAGCTCTTGCTAATCTATAACTCAGCCGCAATGGACACATTTTTGGCTACAGGTGATCAAGAAGCGAGGTTTTTTGGGTTTTTTTTTTTGCTACCCATCTGGGCTCACCAGCCTGTTTATCAACCGCGGCGATAATAGCGCACCTGAGGCCTCTACTTGACATCAGCATGCAAGAAGTTTGGGTGTTTTTGATGGCAATTTAGCAAAAAAAGGGAAAAAAAGCATAATAGCAATTCCCGATTAAGCCTCACTTAAGCTGACTTTGTCGTTTTCAGCGGAGTCGCCGCCGTGCTGTTAGCCGCCGGAGAATTTTGCCGCCTGCCGACATGAACATATGGGCGTGACAATGTGTGGCGGGGAAAATTTGTCAGCTCGTAAATGGCCTTAAAGTCGGAAATCGGGTAATCCGGTGAGATCTGTGCGAATTCACACAAATTCATTAACATCTTAATTGTGCTTAAGCCTGCACAAATACAGCAAAATGATTATTTTTAATTAAGTGTGACGATCAACGCACTGGAGCTTTTTTTGAGGGTGCAAAAATACTTTCTGAGAAGACAGCTTTGTAGAATAATAACACCAAAAAAAATGAGTCAATCACGATATAATTCAAAGTGTATTTTACTATTAACCCATTCAAATAGCAGTGCTATTATATTATGCTAAAAAAATGTATTGTGGAAGTCACTCACTTGCTACCAGGACTCAGCACTGAAGTAATTGAGGGATTACTGTAGTAGTGGCAGTAGTAGTGGAGGGAGTATCCTCAAAGCAAAAGGGTCATTGTCCTAGTAGTCATAGTTGTAGTAGTAGTCCCAGTATTGGTCTTAGTAGTAGTGATAGTAGTAGTCATGGTAGTAGTAGTAGTAGTAGTAGTAGTAGTAGTAGTAGTAGTAGTAGTAGTAGAAGTACCAGTAGTGGTCTTAGTGGTAGTGATAGTAGTAGTCATCGTATTAGTAGTAGTCCCAGTATTGGTCCTAGTAGTAGTGAAAGTAGCAGTCATGGTAGTAGTAGTCATAGTAGTAGTAGTAGTCTCGGTATTTGTCTTAGTAGTAGTGATATTAGCAGCCGTGGTAGTGGTAGAAGTGGTAATCGTGGTTGTAGTAGTGGTGGGAATAGAAGTGGTAGTAATGATAGTGGTAGTAGTAGTAGCAGTAGTAGTAGTGGTAGTAGTAGTAGTTGCAGTAGTAGTAGTGGTAGTAGTAGTAGTAGTAGTAGTAGTGGTAGTAGTAGTAGTAGTAGTGGTAGTAGTAGTAGTAGCAGTAGTAGTAGTTGCAGTAGACAGTAGTAGTAGTTGCAGTAGACAGTAGTAGTAGTTGCAGTAGACAGTAGTAGTAGTTGCAGTAGTAGTTGGAGTAGTTTCAGTAGTAGTTGGAGTAGTTTCAGTAGTAGTTGGAGTAGTTTCAGTAGTTGCAGTAGACAGTAGTAGTAGTTGCAGTCGTAGTAGTAGTTGCAGTAACACCAAAAATGAGAAAAAATTACTCAAATTTTAATTTTAAATTAATTTTTCTGGGGAAAACATGCAAACTCCACACAGGGTGGTCCAAATCTTGGTTTGAACCCTCGATCTAAGAAATTGTGACCACTAGGCCACCACACAGCCCCATGATGCCCATTATTATGAGAATTTTTTTTTTTTTTTAAATACTAAAATTTAAATTGTATTTCATTTTTTTTTTAAATATGCAAGCCTTTGGAGAACATGCAAACTCCACGCACCTTGGTTTGAACCCTCAATCTAAGAAATTGTGACCACTTAACCACTGGTTTGCCCTACAATGACCATTATCTTAAAAAAAAATCATAAAAAAAAATACTAAAATTACTAAATGTATTTATTATAATGGACAATCATAGCATTTCTATGGACTATAAGACTAATAAGAATGGCACAAACGAACATTTAAAATAAATTAAAATATTGAACAGCAAAATCCCCCAAAACGAAATCGGAAATATTACAAAATGATACAAGAATCCCCCAAAAAATCCAGTTGGTGTCTAAATCAAAGTTATTCCCATTTGCAGTTTGCATTTTCAGTGTCGGCAGGGAAAAAAAATGAGAACGAGCAAAGAGTTGCCGTGTAAACACGAGAAAAATCATGGCGTCGTTCTCGGAGGGTATTTTTTTGGAAGCAAAAAAGTCGTACTTGACATAACTCTGCAACTTTCCATTTGGGATTAATGCATAAGAAATGGAAATCGGCATCTCTTTGTTGACTGTTGTCCCCTTTTGTCGCGACTGATTAATTAAACATTCGGGAAGGCTCAGTTGTTTGCTTGAAAGGCTTTTGCACTGTCACTCTTTCTCTCTCTCTCTCTCTTGGTGACTCAACCACGTTTTCCACCGCCGTTTTCCTTAATCGTGCCGCGTGGAAAAAAGCCAAAACAATAGCGCGTGGCATTGGAACGGAATTGAACATGAAACGCAAGGTTAAAGAGCCCTTGCTAAGATCCATGCCAAAGAAAAATGACATCTATTTCATCATTTTGTAGATCAATGACATTATTCAGAGTCATTTTGGTGTGTGGGTTTTCTCTGGGTACTCCAGTTTGATCTGAAATCCTTAAAAAAATGAATGCTAGTTTAGCAGGTTGAAGATTATAAATTGCCCCGAGCTATGATTGGTTGTCATTGCATAACATTCAACTCAAGAACTAACTATGCTAGTCATATCTGGCAACCTTTTAAGTATGTTAATAAATAATGAGAAAAATAGACAATACATTGACAGGTATGGGATTAAAATAACCAATGTGGCCAAGAAAGTTGTCAAATAAATATGTTTTTTCTGTGTTTTATACGTTTTTTGATCGTACAACTTTTGTAAGGGATTTTTTAAAAAATATGTTAATAAATAATGGGATAAATAGACAATAAATTGACAGGTATGGGATTAAAATAACCGAGTTTTTTCCTGTATTTTCTAAAAATTTCCTGGATTTTATACATTTTTCCTGTATTTTATACGTTTTTCCTGTATTTTATACATTTTTCCTGTATTTTATACGTTTTTCCTGTATTTTATACATTTTTCCTGTATTTTATACGTTTTTTTTATCGTAGAGGGTGCCGGACCCTCTCCCAGCCGTTTTTTTTTTTTTTTTTAAATCGCTTAATAAGGAAAATAACAATCATTAATAAGGGAGTAGGAACAATTGATCCGGGTTGCCAGGTATGATATAACTCACTTTACTATAAAATAATTCTGAAATAGTATTATTTTCAGTTTATAAAGAATTAATCCTACATTTATTCAAGCATTTCCCCGAGTAATTTACCCTCGCCGAGGGTGCCGGAGCTTACCCCAGCCATTTTTAAATCACTTAATAAGGGGAATTGCAATCATTAATAAGGGGAACAATTGGCCGAGTTTGACAGGCATGTCCTTGTGCCCTGTGATTGGCTGACCACCAAATCAGGGTGTCCCCCACCTGGTTCGTGTAGGTAACTGGGATAGGCTCCAGCACCCTCCACAACCTAGTGAGGATAAGTGTTCCAGAAACTACGGATTTTCCCAACATGGCATTCCTGGGGTTTTTGAGGAAGGCCTGATGCTTTTCGGGGCACCATGCTGGTGACCCTAATAAACACGGTGGTTAAACTTGAGCCCAGAACTTTTCAAAGCAGTTCAATCATGGTTTGGGAAGCTAGTTTTCCTTGGCAATGTGACATTTCATTTTTTAAAGCCATCTGCTTAATGAGTGCCCAAGTTTCAACTGCCCGCTGTGCGCCATTTTGGTTTGAAGTCGCCGTTTTGGGGTTACCAAAAAAAAAAAAAAATCCTGTGAAACTCCCATCTTTGGAAAGTTTATTTTTATTTTCTGTACCGCTATCCTCACACGAGGGGTGCTGGAGCCTATCTCGGCCTTCTATGGGTAGCAGGTGGCAGACATAAAAAATAAATTGGTTGCCAGCCAATCACGGTGTACAGAGAGACAACTAATTCTGAATGTTCAATCAACCTACCAGGCATACCCAGAAAAAACCCACGCAGACACTGGCAGATGATTGAAACCAGCTCTCAATATTATATTCATGAGAGAGTTTAATATCTAAGAGAGAGTTTAATATTTCAGTACTGTTTAATATCTAAGTACTGTTTAACATCCAAGTAATGTTTAATATCTAGGTACTGTATAATATCTAGGTACTGTATAATATCTAGGTACTGTATAATATCTAAGTACTGTTTAATATCTAAGTACTGTTTAATATCCAAGTACTGTTTAATATCCAAGTACTGTTTAATATCTAGGTACTGTATAATATATAGGTACTGTATAATATCTAGGTACTGTATAATATCTAAGTACTGTTTAATATCTAAGTACTGTTTAATATCTAAGTATTGTTTGATATCTAAGTATTGTTTAATATCTAAGTACCATTTAATAACTAAGTACATTTGACCGGTGACCAAAGGGGACCAAAAAGACCGGCGACCAAATGTCTGGTCATGTATAAGGCGCACCGCATTATAAGGTGCACCCTCAATGAATGACACATTTTGAAAAAAATACATATATAAAGCACACTGGATTATAAGACACCCTGTATGTTTTGTAGAAAATGTACGACTTTTAAGTGAGCCTTATAGTCCAGAAAATACATCATTTCAACCACTCAATCTGTTTCCCAACTTCCTCACTCCCCACCAACACACACAAAAACCCACCAAGTCCCAAATAAAATCCACAGGAAAACCAGCTATAGTCCTAGCACTCACTGATGAAGTCGAGTTCATCTCAGCGGCGTCTACATGCCGAGTAGCATTAGAATGTAATTATGGTGCGGCTCTAACGAGACGCCATCACAGACCTCGCCACCCTTCCCTGCTGTGCGCCAAGCCACCTGCGTCGAACAATCAGACATCTAATCGGAACTGTAAAATAAAAAAAGGCCGCCTCCCACTTCCCCCCATCGCCTGTCAACCCTACCGTATTTTCACGACTATAAGGTGCACTTAAAAGTCTTAAATTTTCTCCAAAATAGATAGTGCGCCTTATAATCCAGTGCGCCTTATATATGGAAAAAACAGAAAAACAAAAATTAAAAACCACCACAGTCGGATATTAAAAAAACACAACAAACACCTGAACTTAAACAATACTGTTACATATGCAGATACCATCTTAGTTTACAACATCTTCCATCATATAGCTCCTCCCTCACTGCAAGATTTTATACAAAAATCCAAAACATCAACAATGGCTGGCTCTAGAGGTGACTGTAAAGTAGTGAGTGCTTCATACCTGGAAGTCAATAGCAATTTCCGTATTTTGAAGACTATAAGGCGCACTTAAAAGTCTTCAATTTCCTCCAAAATAGACAGTGCACCTTATAAAACAGTGTGCCTTATATATGGAAAAAATGTCATTAATTGAGGGTGCACTTTATAATAGAGTGTCTTATAATACAGTGTGCCTTATATATGGAAAAAATATCATTCATTGGGGGTGCGCCTTATAATACAGTGCGCCTTATAATACAGTGCGCCTTATATATGGAAAAAGGTCATTCGTTGGGGGTGCACCTTATAATACAGTGCGCCTAATATATGGAAAAACGTCATTCATTAAGGGTGCGCCCTATAATACAGTGCGCCTTATAATACAGTGTGCCTTATATATGGCAAAATGTCATTCATTGAGGGTGCGCCTTATAATTCAGTGCGCCTTATATATGGAAAAATGTCATTCATTGAGGGTGCGCCCTATGATACAGTGCGCCTTATAATACAGTGTGCCTTATATATGGCAAAATGTCATTCATTGAGGGTGCGCCTTATAATTCAGTGCGCCTTATATATGGAAAAATGTCATTCATTGAGGGTGCACCTTATAATACAGTGTGCCTTATATATGGAAAAATGTCATCCATTGAGAGTGCGCCTTATAATACAGTACGACTTATATATGGAAAAAATGTCATTCATTGAGGGTGCGCCTTATAATACAGTGCGCCTTATATATGGAAAAATTTCATTCCTTGAGGGTGCGCCTTATAATGTGGTGCGCCTTATAGTCGTGAAAATACGGTACTCGTTATCAACCATCGTAGCAACAAACGGACTACACCACTTGGCTTTTTATCCATCAAGCGCCAAAACCGCAATAGCAGCCCCTTCCTCCTTATTGAATGTCACCGTCTACCCTCGCCGTTCCCCCCCCCCAAACAGGCAGGAAGCGCTCATCCTCGCCGCCGGATGAGATATGTGACACGGGGCGGCGAGGTGGCCGTGTTTCCTGTACGGCGAGGAGTACTGGGGTTAATGGGAAATGAAGGAGGAAGACCTTTTGTTCTTCCTTCTAAAAGGCGAGCTGGGATAAGACGTGTGACTTTTCTCTGACTTTCATTTTCCTTGCCATAGAAGCCATTTTAATTGCCATGCAACAATAGACTGAAGTCCAGGGTGAAGGTAAAAAAAATGGTGTTGAGGGGTGGGGGGAGAAGACAGGTTGAGTTTGCTTAGAGAATAAGGGGAATTATACATTTAAATTGGCGTTAATTACAGGATCGGAGGGGTTTGTGGGTGAATTGGAAAAAGTAGGGACAATAAAAGACTGATTTATACTAGTAGGGCATTTTGCCTTTAGTAAAAAATAGGGAACTTCATTTAGTAGGCAAGTGCCCAATGTCAATTTGTAATAAAACCTACTTTTTAAAATAGATTTTTTTTTTTATTGACATTTTTGAACTAGGACAATATTCTTAAATATGTAGATGCCTCCTTAGTTTTCCAAAACATAGCTCCTCCTCCATTGCAAGATTTTGTCCAAAAAAATCCAATAGATCAACAAGGGCTGGCTCTAGAGGTGACTGTGTAGTTCCCTTCAAAAAAAAGTGCTTGTTTCAGTTACCTCTGCCAAAATTAGTGGACTGATGAATTGAAATCAAATATGCTTAGTTTACAAAATATTCCAACACAAAGCTTCTCCTCCACTGCAAGATTTTATACAAAAAAGATCCAACACATAAACAATGGCTGGCTCTATAGGTGACTGTGTAGTTCCCTTAAAAAAGTGCTTATTTCGGTTATTTCTGCCAAAATTAATGGACTAAAGGACTAATCAATTGAAATGAAGTATTCTTAGTTCACAACATTTTCCAACGCAAAGCTCCTCCTCCAGTGCAAGATTTTGCCCCAAAAATTCCAAAACATCAACAATGGCTGGCTCCAGAAGTGACTGTGTACTTCCCTTCAAAAAGAGTGCTAAATTAAATCTGCACTACTACTACTTAGCCCTTAGTAAAAAATATGAGACTTCATTTGATAGGCAAGTGCCCAGTGACTATTTGTAATAAAACCTACTTTTCTTTAAAAAATAAATAAAATCTATTTACTTTTTTGACCGGGGACAATACTCTTAAATATTTAGATAACACCTTAGTTTACAAAATCTTGCATAGCTCCTCCTCCACTGCAAGATTTAGTCCCAAAAAATCCCAACATATAAACAATGGCTGGCTCTATAGGTGACTGTGTACTTCCCTTCAAAAAGAGTGCTAAATTAACCAAATCACCTTCATACCTGGAACTCAATACCAATTAACATACGTCAACTCCCATCTCTGAACCTCTCGGCCAATCATCTTAAAGACTATCTATTAAAACCAACAAAATTGCGATCACAACATTGTTTAAAACTGCTACTTGTGGGTGTGTGTGTGTGTGTGTATGTTATCATTTCCCCTCAACCTACACAAGGGACTAAAGATGGAAATTAGCCCTTAGCTCCAATCTTATCCATATTTACATATATATATATATTCATTAACATGAATAAGAATATGATCATTAATACACACTGCCCCTTATTAAATAAATCAAACTCTAACACATACATTATCCAACCCATTATTGCAGTTCCTTCAAAAAAAAAGATACTTTGAATACTTCAACCTTCTCAACTCAAGAAAATACTTTCCTTCTAGCATCAATTTAACCGTAATTATTGAACTCCTTCCATTACACATTTCAGGAAATGAGAAAAGACGCCGAATTTCTATTGGCGTTCTTGTTCGTGGCGCTTCTACGGCACCACCGGAGATGAGAATGTAGCCCGTTGTTTTATTTTTGCACTTCAACCCACGCAGAGTTGAGAAAGTTCCATTTTTTTTTGCGGACGCTCAAACAAGGAAACGCCACACTTGTGGGCAATGGCGTCCTCGGTCGACTTGTCCGCTGTCAAAGCTCCGCATAACGATGCTCTGATCTCCTTCTGAAGGAGACCCCCTGTTGTTACAGAGTCCGCCAGGCAGCAGCAGACTGAAACACTAGCGGGGGTCTTTGTCAGTCTCATCCATGCATTAGAATTGTGTGATCACGCCAATGCGCTCCTTTGAATGCGTGACCGCCAATGAGAAGATGAATCTATGAATATATTAGCATTGAGTGAGAGACGAGGATGGCGTGCTAGCCTGGCGGCATCCCGCGAGAATGTTAGCTTCTGGCAATTAGCATCATTCAGGTCTGTTATCATGTATGACAGCTTGGTACGTTTTGGCAGGGAGATGTGGCGCTTATCCAGAAAATAAAATCCAGGTGAGGCTTATATATGTATGCAGGTATCAGGTAGGTGGCGCCGATTAACGGCGTGGAACATTTTTGTGCCGGAGTTGGTCAGAGATGTTTGGATAACTGGAAAAAGGGTGCTTTTATGGAGTTGATGAATGACGAAAATGAAGAATTAATAAGAGGAGAGGCAGTTGTGGTGAACCAGAAACTAGCGCTAATTAGTATGAAGATGAAAAATGGTCAGGCATTTTGTTCTGGTTGACATGTGGATTCAGTGATGTGGAGTAAGTGGGCAAGAAAGAAAGAATAATAATTAATGTATTTTCTCATGTATAAGTCGCGCCCATGTATAAGCCTCATCCTTAAAAATTTAGATTTTGACAATTTCTCACATATAAAATGCGCCCACATGTAAGACACACCCTTAAAATTGTTGATTTTGACATTTTTCATGTATAAGCCGCATCCTTAAATTGGTTGATTTTGACAATTTCTCACATATAAGCCACATCCTTAAATTTGTTTATTTTTACAATTTCTCACATATAAACTGAACCCTTAGAATTGTTTATTTTTACCATTTCTCACATATAAACCACACCCACGTATAAGCCGCATCCTTAAAATAGTGGATTTTGACAATTACTCACATATAAGCTGAACCCAGGTATTAGCCGCATCCTTAAAATTGTTGATTTTGACAATTTCTCACATATAAGGCGCATCCATGTATTAGCTGCATCCTTAAAATTGTAGATTTTGACAATTTCTCACACATAAGGTGCATCCATGTATAAACCACATCCTTAAAATTGTTCATTTTGACACTTTCTCACATATAAGCCGCACCCAGGTATAAGCCGCATCCTTAAAAGTGTTGATTTTGACAATTTCTCACATATAAGCAGTGTCCATGTATAAGATGCATACTTAAAATTGATGATTTTTACAATTTTTCACATATAAGCCGCAAACATGTAGAAGCTGCATCCTTAAAATTGTTTATTTTACCATTTCTCACATAAAAGCTGTGCCTACATATAAGCCGCACCCTTAAAATTGTTGATTTTGTCAATTTCTCACATATAAGCTGCGCCCACGTACAAGCCACAGCCTTAAAATCGTCAATTTTCACAATTTCTCCCATATAAACTGCACCCACGAATAAGCCACATCCTTAAAATTGTTAATTTTGACAATTTATCCCATATAAGCCGCACTCAAATACAAGCCACAGCCTTAAAATGGTTAATTTTCACAATTTCTCCCATATAAGCCGCACCCACATATAAGCTGCATCCTTAAAACTGTTCATTTTGTCAATTACTCTCATATAAGCCCCCCCCCCCTGACTCACAATTTCTACCTCCATATCCATAGTCTTAATAGGAGTACATATGTCTAACTTTGAAGCGAAAATCTCAATAAAAATAATCGCAAATACTATTTCTAAAATTCCATATAATGGTTCCGAATAAATGAATGCTTTCATCATGCTACATTTTCTATGTATTCATTTGAAAATTAATAGGAGTCACTTATGGGAAATTGCAGTTTAGCGGGTGGTGGACTTTTTTTAAGCGAAAACACGGATGATTTCATGGCAGGTACATAAAAGTACGCCATGTACGAAGAAAAGAAAAGAACGGTGATGTGACGGGAGAGTTTAAAATGGAGGTGGGACTCTATCAGGGATCAGTTCTGACCCTTTTTCCTCTTTATAACAGTTGCACAGCAAGGCTTGACAGATGAGGTTGGAGACCAATCCCAAGGGAATGTGATGCTCACAGATCAAATAGTGATGTGCAGTAAAAAGCAGGAAACTGGCAGTACAAGAGCCAAAATGGAGGAAATGGAGGTATTACAAGGTGAGCCGGAATAACTACAAACGTTATGTAAAAGGATTAGTAAATAAATAAAAACATCCTTCCTGATGACTTTTGGCCTGGCTGTTTTTTTTTGTTTTGTTTCTCATCCATCCATAAATATTAATTATAATTACTGTGCACGCTAGCGAAAATCTGCGATATGACATGACTCAGTGAACAATATAACGTTGGCATTTTTTTTTCGATTTTACCATATATATAGATAGATATATATTTTTTTTAGTAGTATTTTTTTGCTTGTCAGGCAGTTGCAATTTATATGCTGATGTCTCTAAAAAAGGAACTTTTATTTTTCCCCGACTGATCGTTTTATTTATAATGGAAGAGAACTGCTCACTTAATTACTGGAAATTCACAAAACAGTTCTTAGATATTAAACAGTACTTAGATATTGAACGGTACTGAGATATTAAACAGTACTGAGATATTAAACAGTACTGAGATATTAAACAGTACTGAGATATTAAACAGTACTGAGATATTAAACAGTACTGAGATATTAAACAGTACTTGGATATTAAACAGTACTGAGATATTAAACAGTACTTGGATATTAAACAGTACTTAGATAATAAACAGTACTTAGATATTAAACAGTACTTAGGTATGAAACAGTACTTTATAATACAAAGTACTTAGATATTAAACAGTACTTAGATATTAAACAGTACTTAGATATTAAAAAGTACTTAGATATTAAACAGTACTTGATAATACACAGTACTTAGATAATAAACAGTACCTAGCTATTAAACAGTACTTAGACATTAAACAGTACTTCAATATTAAACCGTACCTAGATATTCAACAGTACTTAGATATTAAACAGTACTTCAATATTAAACAGTACTCTATTAAACTCTCTCTCTCTCTCTCTTAAATATTAAACTCTCTCTCTTGGACGTTAAACTCTCATGATTATAATTTTGAAAACTGATTTCAACAGTAAACTCTCTGTCACCATTTGACCAGCGACCAAAAAGACCGACGACCAAACGTCCGAGCACCATTTCATCATATGCAGTCTCTGGGTGTGATGACAATTAAGCTATAGTTGCGTCAATGATAATGTCCAATTAATATCATTATATCTGCAAGGAATGGATGCAATATATGCCGCTTAAAGCAATATCCCTATTTGTTTACACATATAGTTTGTTTACATTATGCTATATGATTATTACAATAAACCCGGGACCCCAGAACTGTACGTCCGACCTACTAACCCCTTCACCTGCTACCATAGTATATAATTTGGATTTATTTTGTTCTCGTCTAAAAGTTTTCATGCAAATCACAGTGCCCCCTTGCTCTCGGGCTCATTATTTTTGATTCCCCGACCACACACACCGGGAACAAAATTTTGTGACTCACCGACAGCCGACATCTCCGCCACGGACGCCCGATACGGGCCTTGGATGAACTGCGGCGGGTTGTCATTGATGTCTTGCACTTTGATGATGAACTCGGACGGCGGCTCCAGTGGCTGGTCGGTGTCAGCGTTAACAACCTGGGCCGTGAGTGTGTACTCGGCTTTCTCCTCACGGTCCAGTCTCTTCATGGCGTGGATGTCACCCGTCAGCTCATTGATAGCGAAAATGGTGCCGGCACCCTCGCCGGCCAGTACATACTTGATACGTTTGCCGCCGACGTCCAAGTCTGTGTGGAGCTGGTGGAAAAAAGAGGGATGTGTTAAATGAGGTGGTGCTGAGGTAACGTAATGCTAGGCTAGTAGAGTAAAGGGTTGAAGTTATTCAAGGAAATGACGGAATTTTGTTAATGAAAGACAGATGCTGTCAAGAACCGTGGTATTTGTATCTGTCAACTTATGTTTTTCTGGATTTTATGTTTTTCCTGGATTTTATATGTTTTTCTGGATTTTCTACGTTTTTTTTCTGGATTTTATACGTTTTTCCTGGATTTTATATGTTTTTCCTGGTGTTTATACGTTTTTTTTCTGGATTGTATATGTTTTTCCTGGATTTTATACATCTTTTTTCTTGGATTTTATACGTTTTTCCTGGATTTTATACGTTTTTCTTGGATTGTATAGTTTTTTCCTGGATTTTATACATTTTTTTCTGGATTGTATACTTTTTTTTCTGGATTTTATGTTTTTTGTGGATTTTATAGGTTTTTCCTGGATTTTATACATTTTTCATGGATTTTATACATTTTTCCTGGATTGTATACATTTTTCCTAAATTTTATACGTTTTTTTTCTGGATTGTATATGTTTTTTCTAGATTTTATACGTTTTTTCCTGTATTTTATACATTTTTCCTGGATTGTATATGTTTTTCCTGGATTTTATGTTTTTTTTTCCTGTATTTTTTACATTTTCCCTGTATTTTATACGTTTTTTTTTACAGATTTTATACGTTTTTCCTGGATTGTATACGTTTTTCCTGGATTTTATATTTTCTTATCGCAAAAAATGAACAAACTTGTTTAGTTAACACTTGTGAAAACTGAAAAATAAACTAAAATTTAAATTGATGGAATTTTGTCCAAAAAAACAGGCAAAATGCTCGACTTTAGCGAAAAATCGGATTTTTATCAACACTTCAACGGTCCAAATTTACGGACAAAAGTTACACCAAAGCTAACGCAGAGTCTGCTAACCTATCTTAAGTGAAGTTTAAACTGCAATCCCGAGACTTTAAGATTAACTGAACACTTTCTGATCTAATATTGAAAAAATGCCAACAGCAGTTCAACCAAAACAAGGGAAAAATAATCATTTGGACAGCACAATTCTATGTTAAATGTATTTTATAGCTGGATAGAAGCAGCTAGCTTGATATGGTCACCTTGAAAAAAAATAATAAAGTCACCTAATAGTCTTTTAGATGCTGCATGAAAGAAATCGTGAGTAGAAATGCAACGAAGACTGTACAAATCACCAGACGGAGAAATGCCTACTCCTCATTATTTTTTTAGGAGGGGTGGGGGGGCGTAATTATACCCTCATCTTTGTACTAAAGCCACATTATCCCAACGACAGCATTCGGCTCACGCAACAATGAGTAGAACTAATGAGTCTGACAATGCGACACTGGCTTTGGATGGATGAACAGTCAGTAAAAAAAAAAAGGATTTTTTTTTCAACAAAAAAAAAATCCATCTTGATTGTCTGGCCGCTTTATAAAAGTCGCAATGTTTTAGGTCCAGTGAGATTATGAATTGTCTTTAATGTTGAGAAGAAGGCGAATAGTGATACTGAATTTTATCCCCCCGAGAGCTTCAATTTAAATGAACCCACAGCTTTGTTTTACGTTGGGTATTAGCAATTTAATGGACATGAAACTTTAAATGGGAGGAAGAATGAGCTGCTGTATAGTCATCATTGGACCACCGACTTCTTTAGAACCAATGAGCAGGCTTCTTTGCCTAAACCTTAAAGTGTGCTTAGTTCATGGAGCATTGTTGGAAGAGAAGATAGACAAATGATAGTACAGTGGTACCTCGAGATAGGAGCTTAATTTGTGCTGGGACGGAGCTCGTATGTTAATTTACTCGTATGTTAAATCATTGTTTCCCATTGACAAACAATCGTACAGTGGTACCTCGAGATAGAAGCTTCATTTGTGCTGGGACGGAGCTCGTATGTCGATTTACTCCGTTTCCCTTAGAAATGAACTAAAAACTCGGATCTCAAGATAAATATTTGCTAAAAAATTCACTTGTATCTCAAGATAAATATTTGCTAAAAATTTTACTCATATCTCAAGATAAACATTTGCTCAAAATTTCACTCGTATGTCAAGATAAATATTTGCTCAAAATTTCATCGTATCTCAAGATAAATATTAGCTAAAAAAATTCACTCGTATCTCAAGATGAATATTTGCTAAAAAAATTCACTCGTATCGCAAGATAAATATTTGCTAAAAAAATCACTCGGATCTCAAGATAAATACTTGCTAAAAATTTGTTTGTATCTCAAGATACATATTTGAGAAAAATGTCACTCGTATCTCAAGATAAATATTTGCTAAAAATTTCAGTTGTATCTCAAGATAAATATTTTCTCAAAATTTCACTCGTATCTCAAGATAAATTTCTGCTAAAAAAATTCACTCATATCTCAAGATAAATATTTTCTCAAAATTTCACTCGTATCTCAAATTGCTCGTATGTCGGGGCACTCTTATGTCGAGGTACCACTGTTATAGACTAGCTGGTGTAATATTGATATGAAAAACTTTAGGTCAGTTCATGACTAAATTGTCTATTTAAACTGTGTATGTAGAATAACAGTCATTTTTTTTTATTCTGTTTGTTTTTGATGAATGTAAAGTTTATCGGAAGAGGGATTTTTTTTTTTACGGCCATATTAAAATGCCGTTTGCATCGACCGCAATAAAAAACAAAAATGTCTCAACTAGGCATGAAAAACCTCAACATTCAGCATCTTTAATTGAATATCCAACGTCAGCTGTACGGCAAAAAAAAAAACGGTCATGCTGCAGGATGACAAAAAAAAAAAACACCCCAAAATAAATAAATAAATAAAACGATGACCTCTAGCGCCGACCCAACCGAAATCCGTTTTGCCTCAGGGTAGCCATTTTTTTTTCGTAGACACTTGACAAAGCAACATTCACTTTAATTGTCACACCTTGCACTTTTTGTTTGTCTAATTATGCCATCATTCTGGATGAACGATGTGGCTCATTAGCAGAAAAACGCCTCGCCACATCCCGCATGCTGAGAAACTCTTTAAATGGACGCAAATTAATGACAGCCTTTTGTCTTTTTTATTTAAATATTTTTTTTTCGCTAATATATTAACATAAGTTGATGGTTATGTCCCTCCCCGAAAGGGAATTGACTATTTTAGCAACCGTTTTTAAGCAGAACAGAACTGTCATTTATGGAAAAATGGGGTCTTTTTACCCCCAAAAAAATTAAAAATAAAATACACTCGTTAGGGAGGGAATTGCCTATTTTAGTAATCATGTTTAAGCGGAACAGAACTGTCAGTTGTGGCATTTTTTGTCTAAAAAAATAAAATTAAATACACTCAGGTTTACTCAAATGAAAATATCTTAAATAGATATTTTTTGCTAATATATTAACATAAGTTGATGGTCATGTCCCTCCCTGAGAGGGAATTGACTATTTTAGCAATCATTTTTTAACAGAATTGAACTGTCAGCTATGGCGAAATTGTTTTTTTTTTTTATTTATTATTATTTTTTTTTTGGCAAAAACATAAAAAATAAAATACACTCGTTGGGGAGGGAATTGACTATTTTAGCAATCATTTTTTAGCGGAACAGAACTGTCAGTTGTGGCATTTTTTTGACTAAAAAATTTAATAAAATACACTCTTGGGTTTTACTCAAATGAAAATATTGTAAATATATTTTTTGCTAATATATTAACATAAATTGTTGGTTATGTCCTTCCCTAAGAGGGAATTGACTATTTTAGCAATCATTTTTTTAGCAGAATAGAACTGTCAGTTATGGAAAAATTGTTTATTTTGCCAAAAACATAAAAAATAAAATACACTCACTCGTTGGGGAGGGAATTGAATATTTTGGTAATTATTTTTTAGCGGAACAGAACTGTCAGTTGTGGCATTTTTTCAACTAAAAAATTAAAGAAAATACACACTTCGGTTTTAATCAAATAAAAATATTGTAAATATATTTTTCCGTATTATATTACATAATTTGATGGTTATGTTCCTCCCAGAGAGGGAATTGACCATTTTAGCAATCATTTTTTTAGCAGAATAGAACTGTCAGTTATGGAAAAATTGTTTTTTTTTTGCCAAAAACATAAAAAATAAAATACACTCGTTGGGGAGGGAATTGAATATTTTGGTAATCATTTTTTAGCGGAACAGAACTGTCAGTTGTGGCATTTTTTTAACTAAAAAATTAAATAAAATACACACTTCGGTTTTAATCAAATAAAAATATTGTAAATATATTTTTCCGTATTATATTACATAATTTGATGGTTATGTCCCTCCCAGAGAGGGAATTGACTATTTTAGCAATCATTTTTAAGCAGAACAGAATTGTCAGTTGTGGCAAAATTGTTTTTTGTGCCTAAAACAATTAAATAAAATATACTTTTTGGTTTTACTCAAATGAAAATATCTTAAATATATATTTTTCCCTAATATATTAACATAAGTTGACATCTAATTGACTATAATAGTAATCATTTTTAAGCAGAATAGAACTGTCAGTTATGGATCTGTTTTTGCCTAAAAAATACACTTTAGTTTTACTCAAATGAAAATATCTTAAATACGTTTTCCCGAATATATTAATAAAGGTTTATGGTTATGTCCCTCCCCGAGAGGGAATAGACTATTTTAGAAATCATTTTTTAGCTGACAGTGGTGGTTTTTCGTTTTTGGTTTTCTGTTTTTTCCATACATAAGGCGTACTGGATTATAAGGCGCATTGTCTATTTTGGAGAACATTTCAGACTTTTAAGTGTGCCTTATAGTCGTGAAAATACGGTAATTGCTATTGACTTCCAGGTATGAAGTACTCACTACTTCACAGTCACCTCTAGAGCCAGCCATTTTGGATTTTTTTGTATAAAATCTTGCAGTAGGGGAGGAGCTATATGATGGAAGATTTTGTAAACCAAGATGGCATCTGCATATTTAACAGTATTGTTTCAGTTCAGGCATTTTTCTTTTTTTAATATCCGACAGTGGTGGTTTTTTGTTTTTGGTTTTCTGTTTTTTTCCATATATAAGGTGCACTGGATTAAAAGGCGCACTGTCTATTTTGGAGAAAATTTCAGACTTTTAAGTGTGCCTTATAGTCGTGAAAATACGGTAAGCCGTCAGAGGGGACTAATGATTGCGCTGTATGTCAGGGCAAATGCAGGCTAGGACGAGTACTCCGCCCATGTATGTAGCAAAAGGGGGAAGGAAGCGTTAGCGTGAAAATGGGAACACCGAGGGCGGAGACGGTGTCACTTGTCATGGTGGAATGTCAGCAAGACATCTGTGTGGAGGTCTTTGGAGAACTGCATGTGATATGTACTTCGTCTTCAAGTTAAGTGGGTAATGCTAAAGTTGCTCGCTTGATTAGTCTCATAGTGACAAATTAGACGTTAATCTTCAATGGGAGTTGGCTAGTTTGAGTCAGTAACGGCTTTGTATCAAGGGTTTTTTGTGGAAAAAGTGGTGGTGCTTTCAGATTTTTGTATCTACAGCGTCATTTTCTTGACCAGAAGTGTATGAATGTTAACATTGGCTGAATATTCTACTTATTAATGATTGCAATTGCCCTTATTAAGCGATAATAAACGATCCAAACACAACGTGCGGTCATATTTACTCACATAGGTCGTACTTAAAAGTCTAAATATGAAATAAATTCAAGATTTTGTAGATGTTGACAGCTTGACTGTCTGGGTACATTGCTTGCTGACACGCTATATTTATATAGTGAAAAGTCAGAAGGCTAAACATGACAACATTAGCAATGGACGATGACGTTTTCATCTGCTACTAGCGACCGAGACGATCTGGATTAGCGACAAAATGGGTTAAAAAAAAGATCGGTTTTACCAAAAAAATTATTAAAAATCTTGTAAAAAAGTTGTTGTACGGCGAATACAATTTAAAATGATTAAAAAAAACGTATAAAATATGGGGAAAAAAACTGTAAGTTGACAGGTATGTCCAAGTTACCTGATTTTGCCAAGATGGAAGTGACGGAATATTTGAATACACAATTTGAAATTATCAAAATAGGGCGTATAAAATAGGGGTAAAACATAAGTGGTTTTAATTTTTAAACTGTGATTTTAAACAGTTTTAAACTGTTTTTTCAGGGCTAGTAAGACAGTCCAAAAAAATTAAAAACATAAATTGAGAGGTATGTGAATGGATTTTGATTTTAAACTGATTTTAAACAGTTTTACACAGTTTTTTCAGGGCTAGTAAGACAGTACAAAAAAATGTTTTAAAGCGAAATTGACCAAAGTATTAGCAATTTGTGGATTAGCAATCAGGGATTTACCGCCTCATATCTTAAATATTCCAAATAAATAAATAAATAAATAAATAAATAAATAAATAAGGGGAGTTCTTACGTTATTAATAGGCTATCATAGCAGGTATGAAGCACTTACTCACTACACAGTCACCTCTAGAGCCAGCCATTGTTGATGTTTTGGATTTTTTTGTATGAAATCTTGCAGTGGGGGAGGAGCTATATGATGGAAAATTTTGTAAGATAAGATGGCATCTGCATATTTAACAGTATTGTTTCATTTCAAGCGTTTGTGTTTTTTTAATATCCGACAGTGGTGGTTTTTCATTTTTGGTTTTCTGTTTTTTTCCATATATAAGGTGCACTGGATTATAAGGCGCACTGTCTATTTTGTAGAAAATTTAAGACTTTTAAGTGTGCCTTATAGTCGTGAAAATACGGTAAACTGACAATCAAATTGTCTCCGCCACCTGCGAAAGAACAAAAACATTGCTAGTCCTTTCGTGATAATGTCTGGGAAAACGCGATGATATCACACGGAGACGATGTCGTATCTCTACAAGGAAATTTCCCATGAGGAAATGTAGCCACAAGCAAATCAATAGAGTGTTTGCCTAACAATTGAATGTAAAGAGGAAACATCCCCCTTGATAGACAGTTGACGCTTTCAACAAGAAAATACTCCAGGAATAATCCACAAAAATGGATTTTGTCAATGAGAGGTGTCTAAATAAATCAAATAAGAGATTTTGTACTAAGGTTTTATCTGCAAAATGAGATTTTTGAGTAATAAAAAGGCAGCTAAACATCATTTGACTCCAGTTTCTTACACAGAAAAATCGCAATTTTCAAAATAAAGGACATATTTTATAACAACGGAATTTACGGTAAGTAGAAAATGTACTTAAAATTAAAGTAAATGCATTTTAGATATAATATTTTGATTTTTATTTTAATGAATGGATTAAAATAACTGGATTATACTCTCTGAATATTCAGTTTTTTATAGATTTACAACAATGTTTATTTTAGCTTTTTTTTAAATATATCTTTAGATTTTAATAAATTATTTTTGAACTAAAAGCAAAGAGAAAATAATTTAAAAATTACAATAATATTTAGGTTTTTTTTAAATAAATGGATTAAAAGAACTGGATTAAAATCTCTGAATATTCAGTTTTTTTAATAGATCTAAAACAATGTTTATTTTAGCTTTTTTAAATATATTTTTAGATTTTACAAAATGATTCTTGGACTAAAAACACAGAAAAAATGAATAAAAAAAATGACAATTATTGATTTAAAAGGGGGAAATTAGTTTCTTGGACCACATAAAAATGATGTGGCGGGCCAGATTTGGCCCCCGGACCGCCACTTTGACACACATGTTTTAAAGAGTCAGACAAAGGCTGATTATGAGAGAAAGGGAAGCCCAGAGGGACAAAAAAGGACAATAAGCAAAACAAACCAACCACAACCACTTGTCCTCGTATCAAAGTACTTCAATAAAATTGTCTAATTTTCTTACGAGGATTTTTCTCTTAGAAAAAGTCTAATTTCTCTTTTTTGCTTTCTCAAGGACATCTTCAATTGATAAAAAAATAGGTATGACATTCACAATCTCTAAATACCCTCAATCAAATGCCTTATCAGATAAATATCCTCAAAACTAAAATAAATGGAAGAACCTAATTACTTCTAACCATCAATAAAATCCTGAATATTTCCCCTTCTAAAACGGATGTAAAAGTAGAATTCAAACCCATCCAAATCCTCCAAAAAAACCCCACTACATTATCGCCCGGGTGACGCCAAGGAGGACCGTGTGATGTCTGGGCGCCTCGCCGCTAAATGTCACGATTGTGCCGCGACTCCAATGTGACAAACACGACGTGCTTGTTAAAATGAGGCCACAACCAGACGGGCTGTTGGGGTGGAGGGGGGGGGGGGGGGGGGGCTTGTTGGGGTGGGTGGGTGGGTGGGGTTGAATGTCATGTTAAACATTAACTATGCAAGACTTTGCATCTTGTTATGTAAAAATGGATGGGAAAAACCCAAGGCTATGCCTTCCTATAGTAGTTTACATAACGCCATAGTGAATGCCAGATGTTGACCTCCTTTGGTCCTATTTGCCATTTTATGCTTTTCCATAGAATTACAAGTTGGCGCCACATAGTGGTAAAGTGGATATCACGTGTGCCTGATGGTCGTCAAAATTTGGGTTCAATCCAAAGGTCAGGAACCTTTGTGACCAGAAAAGCCGTAAACATATCATATATTAATTTTTCTGCAAATCATTTATTCATTTTCTGAACAAGTTATCTAGGCTTTTGATTTGTTTGATGATTTGATTTGGTGATTTGATCTGATGATTTGATCTGATGATTTGATCTGATGATTTGATCTGATGATTTGATCTGATGATTTGACGATTTGATTTGATGATTTGATTTGATGATTTGATTTGACGATTTGATTTGACGATTTGATTTGGCGATTTGATTTGACAATTTGATTTGACGATTTGATTTGACGATTTGATTTGACGATTTGATTTGACGATTTGATTTGACGATTTGATTTGACGATTTGATTTGACGATTTGATTTGACGATTTGATTTGACGATTTGATTTGACGATTTGATTTGACGATTTGATTTGACGATTTGACGATTTGATTTGACGATTTGATTTGACGATTTGATTTGACGATTTGACGATTTGATTTGACGATTTGATTTGACGATTTGATTTGACGATTTGATTTGACGATTTGATTTGACGATTTGATTTGGCGATTTGATTTGACGATTTGATTTGACGATTTGATTTGACGATTTGATTTGACGATTTGATTTGACGATTTGATTTGACAATTTGATTTGACGATTTGATTGGACGATTTGATCGGATGATTTGATCGGATGATTTGATCGGATGATTTGATTTGACGATTTGATTTGATGATTTGATTTGATGATTTAATCGGATGATTTGATCGGATGATTTGATTGGATGATTTGATCGGATTATTTGATCGGATGATTAAAACGGATGATTTGATTGGATGATTTGATTTCATATTTGATTTTTTGATTATTATTTGAATTTTTTGATTATTTTGATTAATTTTATTTTTTAATTTTTTTATTTTTCTATTTGATTGAAAAAATGCCTTATTTGGCCCTCCAGCCATAAGTTCCTGACCCCTGGTTTAAATCCTGGATTTTTCAGGTGCACTTTATATTGGGGTGTAAATGTAATTTCCCAAGTATGGGATGAATAAACTTTAATCTCATCTAATTCCTTTTAACGAACCTTCTTTTCAAGTAAGTACGCTAGCTTCCCTTAACCAAGGCTCCCTTATGAGGCACATGATTGATAAATATCTGAAATGCAACATTAGGGATGTCAGATTAGAATTTACTAACCAAAAAAAAAATCATGTGGATGAAGGACTGTTTTTTCTTTCTTTCTGAAGACGGAGATGATTTAAATAATTCAATGGCTGTTTGGCCTGCCACCAACTAAGGCACCATATGGCATTTAACACCGACCATCAAGCAACAACATTGTTATGTCTCCAACAACAGCTGAGGAAGGGGAAAGTTTTTGCAACAGATTGTTGCCTCAAAGATGACATCAATGTCGTCCTAAGTAAGGCATTTACGAAAAATTTTGCGGAAAAACAGGGTTCATGTTTCATGTTAATTAAAAATATGATGTACTAATCAGTTTAACTTTAAGTTACATGGCAGAATTATTCAGTAAAGGACCATAAATAGGTTTAAATGCATAAAGTATCTACATGTATGACATGTTAGTGTTCTTACTTTTTCCGGGATTATAAAAAATGAATTTATTCTGGAATAAAAATGGGAATAATCATGTTTTTTTTAGCAAACAGAGCGTTAATGAGGAGAATGAAGAGGCTTTTCCAAGACATTTGAAAGCAGTGTAGTTAACTTGTCAAGATGGAGGAGCAAAAATGTATGTTTAGGTTTTACCATCTCAACTATTTTGGGATACGTGAATGGCAGTGAGGAACTTACTCGTTTATTAGTCTGGAATAATGGAGTGTATTTTTCAAATACTGACAACTGAGTTTCTTGACATTTGCTAGTTTTACAGTATTCTGCTAAATTTTCTCCAAATAAAATCACTTAAGCCATTTATTTGAATTAAATATGATTTGATTAGAGGTTCTGTATTTTCTTGCCTACTGACAATAAGCAATACCCTTAAAATTGCCTTAAAAACGTTGAATTTTAATGGTTTCTCGCGTATAAGCCGCCCCCTGATTCACAATTTTTACCTCTATATTCATGTTTTTTTTTATAGAGAGTACAACTTTTACTTTGAAGAGGAAATCTTAAGATCTTATATATCCACGTATAAGCCATACCCTTAAAATGGCCGTAAATTCGTTGAATTTTACGATTTCTCGCGTATAAGCCGCCCCCTGATTCACAATTTTTACCTCCATATTCATGGTTTTAATAGGGAGTACGAATGTGTTACTTTGAAGAGGAAATCTTAAGATCTTATACATCCACATATAAGCCATACCCTTAAAATTGTCTAAAAATCGTTGAATTTTACGATTTCTCGCATATAAGTCGCCCCCTGATTCACAATTTCAACCTTTTGATATTCATGGTCGATATAGGGAGTACAAATGTGTTACTTTTTACATAGACAAATTAAAAAAGGAAGTCATGTGAGCAGTACAACCAGGAATTGTAGTAAATAGTGGTCTAGTTAGTCATCCCTAGGTAAAATGGTTGCACCCTAAGTGACATATGTCATTCACAAGTGAGTTTTTTTTCACGTTTTATGCAAGATACGGTTAATTTTTTCCCTTAAATTTCATTCATAGCCATCAAAATAAATTTTATTCATCATTTTATCAGTTTATCTTTTCTCGATTTTGAAATAAATGACCATATAGGCCACATTTTTTTTAGCATTATGGCGTATTTTGTCACTTTGCAGTTTCCTGCATGTCAAGTCCAATTTATACGCATATAAGCCGTACCCTCAATTCAGTCATCACTTATTTTCTGCGACAAAAACGTCAAATATGCAAGAAAATATAATATATTCCTATCTTTTTTTTTTAAACATTTGGATGGTAAGCCTGCCTGTCCATTTATTCCCCAATTTCTGACAGCCACAAAGCGAACTCCAGGGACAAACTGAGATTCACTTTATTACCCGCAGATCAAAGTAGAGGCGAGTAGCAGCAGCAGCTATTTCCTCTGCCAAAAAAAGCAGTGAAATTAGTGCCACCATTTCTCTCCATCTGCAACCCCTAAGGCCGCCCTAGCCTAAATAGTACCTTTCGACTCAAAGTATCTCTGGAAATGAATTGTAGCTTTTTTTTGTACGTCCCTTTTGTTGGATTTGGACTCCGTTAATTACACCACCATGAATAATCTGTAACTCTAAATATTGCAATAACATTTGGAATCCACTGAGCAGATGGCGCAATGCATGATATATGATAGACTTGGCTATTTCTGGCAATGTAGCTCCACCCCCTTCTGACCCAACACCAATGACATACCAAGTCTTGGTTAATGGGAAATTGGCTGTTTTTTTAATACAGTGTTCCCTCGCTAATTCGCGCTTCAGCTATCGCGGACTCAGAGCTTCGCAGATTTTTTTCAGGAAAAAAATTAATAAAAAATTTAAAGATATTAAGTTAAAATTGTAAATTACATTATTTTACAAGAGGTGGAAACAAAATATTCAATAAGAATTAGTAATTGCATCAAAAAAACGCCAAAAAATGGTCAATAACATGGTGAGAGTTCAGGAATCGCATTGATGATGTCATGGCGCATCTTCACCGCCCAAAAAAACAATGTTCATAACTCCCAATAACGATGTTTCTTACGTGCAAAAAAACTGCAGAAGATCCTCCATACGCACTACTATGATGTTTTTGCTTGGTGGTGCTTTTGAGCACGTGTTATACGTTTCTTTAAGCATTTTTGAAGGGGCACGCCTACTTTGCGGAAATTCACTTATCGCGGGTGGTCCAGGTCCCCATTAACCACGATAAGCGAGGGAACACTGTAGTCTTTTAATTATTATTTCAAGGAAATTAGAGATATGATGTTAGGAAATGCATTAGAATTGATTAAGTGGGAATTTGTTTGGTTGTTTTATTGAGAAGTGATGGGAATATTGTTATTTAATGTTTAGTTTTTGTTTTTTTAAAGGGTCGTGCTAGTTTATTAGATATGATTATGAGCAATAATACTAAAGAAAAATAATTTAAAATTATTTTATTATTAATATAAATGAAATGCTAATTATAAAGTCTTCTGAAAAAATAAATATGTGTATATATCTTTTGCTTATGGAGACTGGGATAGTTTTGATACTGATTCATGGATTTTGTCAATTGTATTAACTTTAAATTGACTGAGCCCTAATATTAAAGACAAAAAATGATTATTATATCATTAATATTCATAAAAATACTTACAAAGTCTTAAAAAAATAATAATAATAAACAACTGATACTGATTTAAGGATTTTGTCATTTTTTTAAAACTTTAAATTGATTATGAGCCCTAATACTAAAGACAAAAAATATTTTAATTTCATCATTAAGTCTTAAAAAAATGCCTTAAAAAATTATTAATAATAAAAATATGCATTTATGGATTTTGTAATTTTTTCACTATAAATTGATTATGAGTGCTAATACTAGATAAAATAATTATTATTTGTCATTAATATTCATAAAATACTAATGTTAAAGTATTCTAAAAATATAAATATATATATTTTTATAAAATTTAATTCATAGACGTCAAAATAAATGTTGATTAGCATTTTATCAGTTCATCTTTTCTCTATTTTGAAATAAATGACCGTATTAGCCCCATTTTTTTGCGTCATGACGTTTCGTTTTGGTCAATTTTCAGTTTTGTGCATGTCAAGTCGAATTTATGCGCATATAAGCCGTACCTAACGATTCAGTCATTATTTTTTTAGCGAAAAATACGGCCTATATGCGAGAAAATACAGTAAACCTCAACATCTTCTGTAACTGTTGATTGACACACTCCAAAGTATTATTTGCACGAAAAACACTTTGCTTTGCAGTTAAGTGGTACAATCAGTGCTTTGTTTTATTTATTTATTTCTGGAAACGGGGTGCAGATGGGTCGCGTAGCGCGTCGGAGTGTGATTTCTCGGCCCAGATGGAGCCACTCGGCTTTTGTGATTCATCTTTTTAGCAATGCACTCGCACGCTCTCCTTCTTCATTTCACTCTCAATCCGCAACAAATGTCATTGAGACATTGGCGGGACATGTGGTCTCGTCAAATGTCATGTGACATGTAACACCTGAGGTGAAACTTTGACTTCAAGTGCAAATTGAATGCACAACTTACAAAACTGCATTTTACTCCGTAATTTATCATCTAAAGTTCAATAATAGGATTTAAGATGGAAGTAGGAAGAATGAATTGAGCTAATGCTAACTGCAAATTTAGGGTGCTCGGACGTTTGGTCGCCGGTCTTTTGGTCGCCGAGTCTTTTGGTGGCCGGTCTTTTGGCCGCCGGTCTTTTGGCCGCCGGTCTTTTGGCCGCCGGTCTTTTGGCCGCCGGTCTTTTGGCCGCCGGTCTCTTGGTCGCCGGTCTCTTGGTCGCCGGTCTTTTGGTCGCCGGTCTTTTGGTCGCCGGTCTTTTGGTCGCCGGTCTTTTGGTCTCCAGTCTTTTGGTCTCCAGTCTTTTGGTCTCCAGTCTTTTGGTCTCCAGTCTTTTGGTCTCCAATCTTTTGGTCTGCAGTCTTTTGGTCTCCAGTCTTTTGGTGTCCAATACTTTGGTCTGCAGTCTTTTGGTCTGCAGTCTTTTGGTCTCCAGTCTTTTGGTCTCCAGTCTTTTGGTCTCCAGTCTTTTGGTCTCCAGTCTTTTGGTCTCCAGTCTTTTGGTCTCCAGTCTTTTGGTCTCCAGTCTTTTGGTCTGCAGTCTTTTGGTCTGCAGTTTTTTGGTCTCCAGTCTTTTGGTCTCCAGTCTTTTGGTCTCCAGTCTTTTGGTCTCCAGTCTTTTGGTCTCCAGTCTTTTGGTCTCCAGTCTTTTGGTCTCCGGTCTTTTGGTCTCCGGTCTTTTGGTCTCCGGTCTTTTGGTCTCCGGTCTTTTGGTCTCCGGACTTTTGGTCTCCGGACTTTTGGTCTGCGGACTTTTGGTCTCCGGACTTTTGGTCTCCGGACTTTTGGTCCCTTTTGGTTGCCGGATATCTAAGAGAGAGAGTTTAATATCTAAGAGAGAGAGTTTAATATCTAAGAGAGAGAGTTTAATATCTAAGTATTGTTTAATATCCATGTACTGTTTAATATCCAAATACTGTTTAATACCCAAGTACTGTTTAATATCCAAGTACTGTTTAATATCTAAGTACTGTTTAATATCTAAGTACTGTTTAATATCCAAGTACTGTTTAATATCTAAGAACTGTTTAATTTTCAAGTACTGTTTAATATCCAAGTATTGTTTAATAGCGAAGTACATTTGACCGGCGACCAAAAGACCGGCGAACAAACGTCGGGTCACGTAAATTTAGCCCTGTCTGGCATTCTCACATTGCTATTAATTGATAACCGGCAAGGATAGGCTCTAGCACCCTCTGTGAGGGTAAATCACTCAGAAAATGCTTGAGTACATGTATGAGTTATTCTCTATAAAATGAAAATAATATTATTTCAGAGTTTTTTAGTTAAGTAAAGTGAGTTATATCTTACCTGGCAACATTGCTTGCTGACACGCTATATTTATATCGTGAAAAGATGGACGATAACATTTTCATTTCCTAGAGCCGAAATGCTTAAAACTATATCGGTTTTCCAAAAAAACCTACTTTAAAAAAATCCGGTACAAAAGTTGTCATACAATTTGAAATACAAAAAAAAAAAAAAAAAAAACGATAAAATACAGGAAAAACATAAAAGTTGCCAGGTATAGTTATGATCTAAATAGAGTGATGCCCTTCATCCATGGTCATTTATTCTTCCTTGGCCATTCAGTATCCAAAAAAGAAAAAAAATGATCCTTTCACTAAAATGTTAAATACATTTTGATGACCTTAAAGGTTTAAATTGCAGAAACCTTAATCCCACAATTCATCTCACATTTTTAAATGTTATAACCGATAAATATCAAGGTAAGAAAATGAATGTCGGCAACGAGCAGATAATTAAAGTGAATATAAAGCACTATGTCAATGTAGCACAAATGGACATCTTCTCTTTTCTATGCATACCCACTCAAATTATACGCACATATTGTATGTACATGAGCATATTTCCATAATTGGATGGCATATCTTTGGCGCTTATATGCAGATGTTCTCAACAGAAGCCTGTTGGGTCTGTCAGAGCATTTTTTTTTACCGCCCGTCAATTGAGGAGTAAATTAGCGAACTTGCCGTGATGTACATTCTCCGGCATTTTTTTTTAATGATCAGTGCATGGTTTAAGAAAAATGAGATTTTTGTGACCATTTAATGTCACAGTAGGAACCAAACGACTTGTCATGATATTGAACATCTGTACATGGCTTTATTTTGAGATGAAATAGTGCTGTATGGCGCAAAAACTCGGTGTTGGTTAAGTTGACAGTTATTTTCTTATTTGGCGGATAAAAAAATGATATATAGTGTGATGCCAAAATAATGAACACTGTACAAATAAAGTTACCGTATTTTCACGACTATAAGGCGCACGCATTTTAAGGTGCACCCTCAATGAATGACATTTTTTCCATATATAAGGTGCACTGGATTATAAGGCGCACTGTCTATTTTGGAGAAAATTCAAGACTTTTAAGTGTGCCTTATAGTCGTGAAAATACGGTAATTGCTATTGACTTCCAGGTATGAAGCACTCACTACTTTACAGTCACCTCTAGAGCCAGCCATTGTTGATGTTTTGGATTTTTTTGGTATAAAATCTTGCAGTGGGGGGAGGAGCTATATGATGGAAGATTTTGTAAACTAAGATGGCATCTGCATATTTAACAGTGTTGTTTCAGTTCAGTCGTTTTTATTTTTTTTCAATATCCGACAGTGGTGGTTTTTCGTTTTTGGTTTTCAGTTTTTTCCATATATAAGGTGCACTGGATTATAGGGTGCACTGTCTATTTTGGAGAAAATTTAGGAGTTTTAAGTGCGCCTTATAGTGGTGAAAATACGGTAATTGCTATTGACTTCCAGGTATGAAGCACCCATTACTTCACAGTCACCTCTAGAGCCAGCCATTATTGATGTTTTTTGTATACAATCTTGCAGTGGGGGAGGATCTATATGATGGAATATTTTGTAAACTAAGATGGCATCTGCATATTTAACAGTATTGTTTCAGTTCAGGCGTTTGTATTTTTTTAATATCCGAAATTGGTTGTTTTTCGTTTTTTGGTTTTCTGTTATTTCCATATACAAGGTGCACCGGATTATAAGGCGCACTGTCTATTTTGGAGAAAATTTAAGACTTTTAAGTGCACCTTATAGTCGTGAAAATACGGTATTACGGATAGGACAAAAAAATGAAAAAATATCCCTGACATTAATATTCAAATGAAGATTGGAGTAGACTAGAAGAAGAACAAAAGGTAAATTTCAAGTAGTGTTTGCCTAAGTCCAAGAACAAAAGGGTGACGGTAAAAGCGAGCTCCATCGACCGTTAATAATCATCTGCGCCTTGTCCTTGGAGAGGCCCCGTGATATGGAGTATCATTAGACATGCAAATAACAGCTCTTCTTCCTTGGGATTACGAGTGGGGGGGAAATGAGCGAGAAACACGACGCTGGCAGAAACAATTAAGCTCCGCCGGCCGAGTTCTTGGCAGCCGGTTTCGGCCTGGCGCTGCCGCCATGCCGACGTCAACGCCCTCGACTGAGCGAATGTGACACGGTGGTGGGCGTCGTTTGATAATGTGTCGCCCTGGCTGGCGCTAGTAAGATGAAGAAAGGTCGGCTTTCGCTAGCGTACTTGTAGGAGTCGCCGGAAACGTTTATGTTAACAGTTTAAGACAACAATGAAACAAAAAACGGAAACAAGACCATTTTCGTATTTTTGTTTGTACGCGAGTTCACAAAAAAATGATAAATTATCTCCCGTTACCTAAATAAAAGTTGCTCATTCAATAACGGAAACAAACCTTACCGTATTTTGCTATTTAATATACCCCCATTTTGATATAAAAGGGTATATAAAAATGGCAGGGGTATATTAAATGGCACACAAGTGGGAAGGTACTATCCACTATGCCGTGATGGGTTACATCAATGTTTTGTAGACTAAAAATACTTACTAGTTAGCTTAAAACTACTCCAATAACTGCTAAAAAAAACTTCTCACCATGTCCAACCAATTTCCAAAGTCATAATTTAACAAAAACTCCCTCAAAATAAATATATTACCAGACAATGAAACAAAAACAAAGCCCTAGTACATTTTTTGTTTGTGTTTTTGGTCAAAACGTCCAAAAAACTACACAATTTCAAAACTTTCAATTCCAATAACTGCTAAAAAAAACTTTTCACCAAGTCCACCCAACTTCCAAAGTCATAATTTAACAAAAACTCCATCAAAATAAATATTTATAACAAGATAATGAAACTAAAACAAAGCCCTGGTACATTTTTTGTGTGTTTTTGGTCAAAACGTCCACAGAACTACAAATTTTAAGAACTTCCAATTCCAAAAACTGCTAAAAAAAACTTCTCACCAAGTCCACCCAATTTCCAAAGTCATAATTTAACAAAAACTCCATCCAAATAAATATATTACGAAATAACGAAACAAAAACCAAGCCCTAGTAATTATTTTGTTTGAGTTTTTGGTCAATTCACATAAAAACAAAAACATCAATAGGCTAATTTCCGTGTTTTGTTTTCCAAAATGAGAAAAAAATGGCAGAAAAATGCAAATTTTCAGAACTTCCGATTCCAAAAACTGCTAAAAAAACTTCTCACCAATTTCCCAAGTTATAATTTAACAAATACTCCATCAAAATAAATACATTACGAAATATTGAAACAAAACCAAGCCCTAGTAATTATTCACATAAAAACGAAAACGTCAATAGGCTAATTTCCGTGTTTTGTTTTCCAAAATGAGAAAAAAATGGCCAAAAACTGCAAATTTTCAGAACTTCCGACTCCAAAAACTGCTAAAAAAAAACTTCTCACCAAGTCCACCCAACTTCCAAGGTCATAATTTACCAAAAACTCCATCAAAATAAAAATATTACTAGATAATGAAACAAAAACAAAAGCCCTAGTACATTTTTTGTTTGTGATTTTGGTCAAAACGTCCACAGAACTGCAATTTTTCAAAACTTCTGATTCCAATAGCTCCTAAAAAAACTTCTCACCAAGTCCAACCAACTTCCAAAGTCATGATTTAACAATAACTCCATCAAAATAAATATATTACGAAATAATGAACCAAAAACCAAGCCCTAGTAATTATTCACATAAAAACGAAAACGTCAATAGGCTAATTTCCGTTTTTTGTTTTCCAAAATGAGAAAAAAATGTCCGAAAGGTCCACAGAACTGCAAATTTTCAGAACTTCCAATTCCAAAAACTGCAAAAAAAACTTCTCACCAAGTCCACCCAATTTCCAAAGTCATAATTTAACAAAAACTCCATCAAAATAAATATATTCCCAGATAATGAAACAAAAACAAAGCCCTAATAAATTTACCTTGCAAAACTGAAACCCGCATCCTCCTTCCCAATCCCTTGAGAAAATGATGAATTGCATGTTGGAAATTGCTTCTCATAATCCCCCAATTCTCTTGTTACAGTCGCCTTTGTTCCCTATTTACTTTGTTTTAATCACGAGCAAAAGCTGAGAAAACAATCACAATATGAAAATAAAACCGTCTATATTTATGTTTAAAAGGTTACCTGGTGCAAAATAAAAAATAAAAAAAAAACAGGCTAAAGCCCTAAGGGGCATTATCATTGGAATATTAAGGTTCTTATTTTAAGAACAAGGCAACAACGGATAGTCTCAATGCGCCAGCTCATAAAAAAACGAGAAAATCTTTAACAAGGCAAATGAGAAAGAGACAGCGGGGATGAAACCCACCGAGTCCACTCTGTCATCCACTAAAATAAGCCCCCCGAGTCTGAAAATAAAAAAAAATACCGACACTAACGTCAAAAGGATTTAATGTTCGCGCAATTCCTGGAATTTTGGATTATTGCTGGTGTTGGATTCTGTTGTGCAAGGTGGCTGTTTTATAAACCTGGTAAGGGAGATATCTTTAACGTCAATGTGGTACTTTTTGGAGGACTTGGAGGTACTTTGAGTTATTGTATCCATCTTTAAAGTTCTTAAGAGTAAGAAGAGAAGAAGTATTGAGATGGGATTGAATGTTTTTTGGGATTTGAAACTTGGAACCTGAAGCTGTAGGTAATCTACATTTATGGAATGGTGAATAATCTTACAGTATTTTGTATAGTGTACTTTAGGAAAAGACTTGATGAGTGTATAGTGGGACTTTTTTGCATGGCAACGCGCTTGTAACATAACAAAAAAATTAAATGAACTTGGATTATGATGCAGACACTCAAAAATAAATTTAATCTAACCTTACACTAAATTAAATTCAAATTTAGATTGAAATTTTGATGCCTTTCTTCACCCGGGTTGGCTCTTTTAGCCCCGCCTCCACCCTGACTTTCAGATGCAACCTATTGATTGTTTACTTTTGTATTCCCTTCAAAATATCCTGAAAATGATGCACACAAATGTCTTCACAATAGGATAACACACGACAAATTACCAACAAAAAGTAGTATATACTCCTCTCGTATTAGCAAACAAGCTCCGCCCTTTGCAACGACTAACAGCAAAAAAAACCACTGAAAAAAGCAAAGCTCCGCCCAGTGCTTATAGAGACATTTACAGTAGTGAAATGCGTCGAGAAAGACAGTCTGCTGAAATAATAAGCATATGCTCTTATCTCAAAATTTTGCTCTTATCTCAAGGTAAATTTTCCCGAAATTTTACTCATATCTCAAATTGCTCATACGTCGAGGTATGAATGTACATCATTTTTAAAGAAAATTTTAAACACAATATGTAATGTGATTGTGACACACTACATTAGCAAAATAGTGAAATTAAGTCTTAGTAGTAATTTAATTACATTAATATTTACTACTAAATGGGTCAGAAAATCCATGTTTGCAATTGTTAAGGCTTAAAACATAGTTCGATGTGTACAATATTGTGTTTTACATGTTTTCCCCAAGTGAATATGATATAAAAAATGTAAAATATCATTCAAAAAAATACACAAGAAAACTGCACAGGTCTAAAAAAAAAACACATACATTGACCGAACTTACATCCTCGTAAGTACAGACGTACTACGGCAAATACCGGGCCATCCCTGCTAAGCGAAACATGTCAAGCCGAGGCTAACGGGTCGGAAAGCGTTATTTCAGACATGTCATTTGTCTCCCGTAATAAGACATGAGTGCTCGCAGACATTTGAAGGAAACAAGTCCTTCCTGGAAAGGCGCATATAATGCCAGGAATACTGTGTGTGTGTGTGTGTGTGTGTACTATATGTGTGTATGTCCTCCCTATTACAGCTGACTCCGAGATGGATGTTGGCTGTCACACCTGCCTGACTTTGTTCCCGCCAGATGCGGCAGTGGGGTCACCGGGAAAGCGCCCAAACACTCATCAATCTCAAGCGTTGTCCGACGTTTCTTCCAGCTTGGTGGCTTCCAACATCCATTTAGAGGATGGGAAAACAACAAAAACACGCTTAGAGACACACAGGCACATGTGATGCTCTCTCAGATACCCGTAAAGTCTCTCACAAAGATACTTATACAGACCAATGGTGACTTGGGTACTGTCAGAAATACACAGGTTCTCACTTTAAGGCAGTGCTTCTCAATTATTTTCTGTTAGGCCCCCCCTAGCAAGAAGAAAACTATTCGCCCCCACCCACTTCCCACCGTGACTATAAATAAAATAATTTTATAAAATTGTTATAAGTACAACATTTTATCCTTATTAACATTAAAGAAAGGGGGGAAAAGAAAGAAATATAGTCAAAATTACAAAGAATAACTTTATTAAATCTTGTTTTAAGTCTGCAACAGAAAATATTTTAAGTGCATCAATGCCTGAAATCAAAAATAAATGAGAGCGCCACTGCCAACTACTGTAGTGGATGCGCAATTACACTTTATACTAGTACGGCCAAATAAAATCCTGTTCCCCAGGGTTACACGCGCCCCCCCCCAGGTATCGCACCACGCCCCCCCAGGGGGGCGCGCCCCACTATTTGAGAAGCACTGCTTTAAGGTATGAATGTGCACATATGATTATTCACATTCTCTCATATACAATAGTCTTGCCACAATGTGCTCTCACACATATGTCTTTTGGCTCATACACTTAATATAATGTACTCTCATGTACTCTCAGTTGTGTACAAGACCCCAAGATACTTCAACTCCTCCACCTGGGGCCTATCCCAGCTGGCTTTGGGCACAAGGCTAGGGACACCCTGAATTGGTGCCCAGCCAATCACAGGCCACAAGGAGACAAACATCCAATCACAGTCATAGCAAGGGGCAATTTAGAGTGTCCAATCAGCCTACTATTCATGTGTTTGGAATGTGGGAGGAAAACAAAGGACCCAGATATACTTGGAATATGCAAACTGACACAGGTGATGTGACAGGTGGACTTGAACCCAAAGCTGACATGCTTACCACTCATCTGCTGATTCGGCCTAAATCTTGTTAAATACTTGTATAATGCCAATAAAAGCATTCAATTGAATTCAATACTTCACACAATGCATTCTAAAACTCATATTTTTTGTCCTTACACTGTGTATGTGTATGTGTATGTGTATTAGTGTATGCATATATGTGTATATGTATATGTGTATATGTGTATATGTGTATATGTGTATATGTGTATATGTGTATATGTGTATATGTGTATATGTGTATATGTGTATATGTGTATATGTGTATATGTGTATATGTGTATATGTGTATATGTGTATATGTGTATGTGTGTATATGTGTATGTGTATGTGTATATGTGTATGTGTATGTGTAAATGTGTATGTGTATATGTGTGTATATGTGTGTGTATGTGTATGTGTGTGTATGTGTGTGTATGTGTGTGTATGTGTGTGTATGTGTGTATGCATATATGTGTATATGTATATGTGTATATGTGTATGTGTAAATGTGTATATGTGTGTGTAAATGTGTAAATGTGTATGTGTATATGTGTGTGTATGTGTGTGTATATGTGTATGTGTATATGTATATGTATGTATGTATGTATGTATGTGTATATGTATGTGTAAATGTATGTGTATACACAGATACACACATATTTACACACATACACATACATACATACATACATACATACATACATACATACATACATACATACATACATACATACATACATACATACATACATACATACATACATACATACACATATATATGTACATACTTACACATGTACATACTTACACATGTACATACTTACACATGTATACATACATACATACACATATATATGTACATACTTACACATGTACATACATACACATATATACATACATACATACATACATACATATATATATGTACATACTTTCACATATATAATATACACATACACATATATTTACACATATATATACATACACATAGATGTACATGCATGCGCACGGTAGCTCCATTAACTCATTTACACACAAGCACACTCTAAAAAACATTACAAAAATAACTTAATCGGTAAGGTCGGCGAGCCTTTGTTGTGTGTCTATACTGCTATACTTTTAAATGACACCACAGCGTGCATGAGTCAAAAACTCTTTCAATCTGTCCGCCGAATTTTGCGAGTTAGAAAACCTCCGAGTCACGTCGGACTCCAACCAACCCCCCCCTAATGCGTGTCCTTTCGACTTTGTGGCGCCGTTGTTATTAAAAAGGCGGCGGGCTGCCGGCACCTTGGTGCACCAGGCCCAAATTCAATTACCTTGAATGACGGCGACGACCTCGCCCAAAAAAAAAAAATCACTTTTTTTTTATTTTTCAAGCCTGGTCTCTTGCGTCTAAAAACGCCCTACGACAACGCCTCTGGAGGCCCCCACAAACCTGTGACACACTTTAAAAACTTAATTTACGAGTAAATTGACATACGAGCTCAGTACGGGAACAAATTAAGCTCATATCTCGAGGTACCACAGTGTAAAAAAAATAAAAGCAAAATAAGTTTACCAAATGCTAAATAAATGGAACAATATGAAGGTGGTGAAGGTTTAATCACTAATTATTGTGTATCCCCATTTAAGACCCATAGAAAGCAACAATTATCCATGATAATGATACTAATATTGATATTATTCATCACTCAATGCTAGGATGCTAATGAGGGCATAGCGTTCCAAGGTGTAAACAACGAATGTCACTGTGATGTGGAGATGATATGGAAAAAATTATGGGAATAATATTATAGAAAAATTATGGGGAAAGAATTATGGAAAAAATATGGGAAAAATATGGGAAAATTTATGGAAAAATATGGGAAAAAATATGGGAAAACAATTTATGGGAAGAAAATGAGAAAAAAATATGGGAAAAGTATGGGAAAAGTATGGGAAAATTATGGGAAAAATGATGGGAAAAAAATTATGGGAAAAAAATATGGGAAAAAATTATGGGAACAAAATTATGGAAATATTATGGAAAAAAATATGGGAAAATGATTTATGGAAAAACAATCCATGGGAATAATTATGGAAAAAATTGGGGAAAATTATAGAAAAATTATGGGAAAATTATGGAAAAATTATGGAAAAATTATGGAAAAATTATGGAAAAATTATGGAAAAATTATGGAAAAATTATGGAAAAATTATGGAAAAATTATGGAAAAATTATGGAAAAATTATGGAAAAATTATGGAAAAATTATGGAAAAATTATGGAAAAATTATGGAAAAATTATGGAAAAATTATGGAAAAATTATGGAAAAATTATGGAAAAATTGTGGAAAAATTGTGGAAAAATTGTGGAAAAATTATGGAAAAATTATGGAAAAAATATGGAAAAAATATGGGAAACAAATTATGGAAGAAAATATGGAAGAAAAATATGGGAAACAAATTTTGGAAAAAAATATGGAAAAAATTATGAATAAAAAACTATGGAATAAACAACGCCAAATGTGTCATGAAAGAAAAGCGACCAACGACACCCCTTGGTGTGCCCCCCTCCCCAAGCCACCGACAACAAACAGAATATTCAAAAGCTGTGAAGCAAAGGATGGCGCGGAATGAAAACGTCTCACCCGCAGAGGATCCCACATTTGCCCGTTTGAATAAAGCAGCACGCTTTACAAATCACATTCCAAACCAATTTGCGCTCCTCAGGATTTCCAGAGCTTGTGTGGATATGCATGTGGTTATGTTACATATTTTTTTCTACTGTATGTCCTGAAAATAAGCCCCCCAGTACACGACCCGACAGAAAACTCTCTAAAAAAAAAACTCCTCTAGTGTTACATCTTTTCTACTTTATTACAAGTCTGCTGGGAATAAAAAAAAATGGTGGCTATCTGTTTACATTTTCTTTACAGGACTATATTGGAATTATAATTGTGTTCTACGCTAGTTTTTTTTTTTTTCCGCACTCTGTTTTAAAGGTCCTGTGGACTTGCTGAGATGAAGAAAAATAGAAGCCTTCGGAGAGATTCGATTACTGGGGAACAAAATGCACCTGCACCAACCCAACGCCATTTTTGCTCGTTTTCCTGCAGGTGGCAATCTCATGGGATGCTAACATGTCAGGGTTGCTGTAAATGTTTCATTTTTTGGGGGGAAATATGAGTTTGGAGGGCAAAACAGACTTGAAAGGCATTGAAAAGTGTTCTAGAGATGTTAAATTGGCTTAAATTTGTGCTATTATAGGTTTTTATTTAGTATTTAATTATGTATAGGATGTTAAATAATGAAGGTTGAAGTTTATTTTATGGGACGGTTTGCTTCTGCATAGTTGAAATCGAGGAAGGAAAGACAAAAGATGCTGGTAGAGTAGATATGGGTAAACTACGGCCCGCGAGCCACATCCGGCCTGCTGATATTGTCCAAATAATGTTTTTTTTCCCCCAAGATGGCCGTCACACGGAAGCCAGTGGCAGTGGCTGTGTCCACTCTTTTAAATGACATTTTAATATTTCATAACATATTCCTTTTTACTGTACTTTGTACTTTATACTTTTTACTTTAATGATGAGTGATGAGTATGTAATACTTGAGTCATTTTGTTCAGTTTATGTTTCATATGTACTGTTAACGGATGCACTTTTTTATATGTTATCGTATCTTATGCTGACCTGGCCCATCTGTCACATTTTTAAAGTCAATATGGCCCCCGGGCCCAAAAGTTTGCCCACCCCTGTGGTAGAGGGATTATGACTTATTGGAAAACCGTAGTTGATACTTGTTGTGTTTACAATGTGGTGAGTTGGAAGATAAAATTGAAAAGTAAGCATGTTTCCTAGTAGATTTTGCCATAAAAGTTCATGTTTTGGGAAGTTTAATTGACCAAATTCAGTAAAGTAACCCTTGAAGTGATAGTTTGACTTTAAAATTATATTTTTATATCAAAAAATGGAGATATTCTGTGTGTTTTAAGACATATTAACTCCCTGTTACGTTTTTTATAGCTTATTTTGTAATTCTCCAAATAATTCTTTGAATAAGTCAGGGACAAAACCTCACCCAAAAATCGTTCATTTTTTTGCACATTTTTTTGAAAAACTGATCAGATTTTTGTCTTGTCACTGATTATAGACTATACTTATGCGACGCCATTTTTTAAAATGAAAATGTCTTGCACTACTACATTGTAAAGGGAGAAGGTATCATGCATTTAGAACAGAGAGTGAATTCAATCAAAAAGTGAGGCGTACCCTGTGTACTTTTTGGTACTCAAGGTTGTTGTAGGTCACGGAATTGATGCGTTGCCCAGATGCACTTCCTTTGATGCAGATTGCGTAGTGCTCACTTTAAGTGTGGATCTTAAAGGCGCGCATTAATTTACTGCCGGTTTGAATGCCGCCTTTGATTTATAATTCAGCGGAGGGATCCCCACGCCGGAATACACTAAACAGGGGCAGGCCTCACACTAACACCATGGCCATTAGAATAAATAAAAAACGGATTTTCGCCATCAACTTTTACTGCCGAGCTCAAGCCGCAAGTAGCTGGGTGATCTTTTTACAATTTATCGTAATTCAGTGTATGTAAGGCAACTTGTTTATGTGGTTGCAAATTCATGGCAATTGCCGTATTTTCTGCAGTATAAGATGTAGTGGAGGTGGGCCTTCAATGAATGTCCTATCTTGAGATTTGTTTCATATAGAAGTGGTAATAGAGGTGGTAGTAGGGGATTGTGTTATATATTCACTAGATGGAGATTAGTATTAGTACTGGGAGAAGGATTAGTAGTAGTGGTGACGATAGTATTAGTAGTATTAGGAGAAGGAGTGGTGGGAGTAGTGGTAGATGTCGTAGTCATAGTGGTAGTGGTTGTAGTAGTTGGAGTAGTGGTGGTCGTAGTAGTTGTAGTATTGGTGTGGGTAGTAGTTGTAGTAGTGGTTGTGGTAGTTGTAGTAGTGGTGATCATAGTAGTTGTAGTATTGATGCTCGTAGTAGTCGTGGTGGTAGTGGTAGTAGTAGTGGTAGTAGTAGTGGGTGCGGTAGTAGTAGTGGGTGCGGTAGTAGTAGTCATAGTGGTAGTAATAGTCGTAGTAGTAGTCGTATTAGTAGTCGTGGTGTTAGTAGTAGTGGTAGTAGTAGTCATAGTCATAATTGTAGTAGTAGTCGTAGTTGTAGTAGTAGGTGTAGTGGTTGTAGTAGTAGTCATAGTCTTAGTTGTAGTAGTAGGTGTAGTGGTTGTAGTAGTAGTCATAGTGGTAGTAGTAGTCATAGTCGTAGTGGTAGTATAAGTCATAGTCTTAGTTGTAGTAGTAGTAGTCATAGTCGTAGTGGTAGTATAAGTCATAGTCTTAGTTGTAGTAGTAGTAGTCATAGTCTTAGTTGTAGTAGTAGGTGTAGTGGTTGTAGTAGTCATAGTCTTAGTTGTAGTAGTAGGTGTAGTGGTTGTAGTAATCATAGTCTTAGTTGTAGTAGTAGTAGTCTTAGTTGTAGCAGTAGTAGTCATAGTCTTAGTTGTAGTAGTAGTATTAGTCATAGTTGTAGTAGTAGTAGTAGGTGTAATGGTTGTAGTAGTAGTCGTAGTTGTAGTAGTAGTAGGTGTAATGGTTGTAGTAGTAGTCGTAGTTGTATTAGTAGTAGGTGTAGTGGTAGATAAAGAATAATATATATAATACATATAAGATAATAGAGTAAAATGTATTGTTCAAAACCTAATAATTCCACGAGCGTATACACATAATATCTAAAGCCCTAGGAAAACACACATTATAATATACAAATATTCATTTATTGCTCTACTTTGATTGAAATAGTGCCCTTTGACCTCAAGGAGGCCTCAAGCATTTGCCTCATTTGCTTACATAGTGCGACAGTACTGCAACTTGTAATGGAAATGTTCACCAAATGTCATTTTGCCAAGATAAACTGGTCCTACAGTCCGATTTTTTTGTGGCCAGTGACAGCCAATCGTTTTTTGAGTCTTTTAATCACGAGTCGGGGTTTGCTAAATGTCGTGTTTCTCCGTGAAAATGACTTTTTTTTTGGGAGAGTTTTTTATTGCCGAGTCGTCACCAAGCCAATTGGTCACGTTCCACAAACACAGCATAAATATTGCAAGTCAATATGGAAAACTGGCACCAAACGCCAACCTCATTTGCCCCGGTGTCGTTGTGCGGCCGACTGTACGCTTGTAATTCGTATCCCTGACATTTTTTTTCAGAATTAATTAAAAAAATAGCGGTGAGAGAGAGCCCAAGCACAGGTGGCGCCAGCGAGAGCTGCTCACTCACGTCCATTTTGCTGATGACTTGTAATTGTATTCTTGTTGTTGTTATTTGCGGTGACATTTCAAATGAGATGGCTTCTTCGCCTGTTCTTCTTCTTCTTGTTTTTTTTTTTTTAATTTCCATAATACAATTTCCACTCTAATATGACTCTGTCAATAAGTAATTACTCGCTCGGTAAATTGCGGCGCACAATGTTCATCGGAGAGGAGGAAGATCCATATCGGTGTGGTTATTTGCATAATGCAAATTAATCTTTGAAGGAGAAAAAAAATAACAACAATTAAAGATGTGTGGGACAAGGAATTGGTATGGCAAACCTCCGTGACCAAATTTTCAAAATGGTGGCATTTTTGATTCAATGCTTGGCCTAAATTGGTGTTTTTTTTTTTTGATGAATTTGAAACTGTTTTTTTTTGGGGTTATGTATTAAGATTTGTTTATATTATATAGAAATGAGATACCCAAAAAAATAAAGGCATACATTGTAATATATTGGGAGAAATATAGTCATATTATGATCTAAATATTGAAAATATGATGAGCTAAAATATGAAAATATATGAGCTAAAAATTGAAAATAAAATGAGCTAAAAATTGGAAATATGATGAAAGAAAAATTGAAAATATGACGTGGTAACAATTTAAAATATGATGAGCTAAAAATTGAAAATTTGATGAGCAAAAAATTTAACATATGATGAGCAAAAATTTGAAAATATGAGCTAAAAATTGAAAATGTTATGTACTAAAAATTGAAAATGTGATGAGCTAAAAATAGAAAATATGTTGAGCTAAAAATTGAATATATGATGAGCTAAAAATGTAAAATGTAATGAGCTAAAAATTGGAAATATGATGAGCAAAAAATTTAAAATATGATGAGCTAAAAATTGAAAATATGATGAGCTAAAAATTGAAAATATGATGAGCTAAAAATTGAAAATATGATGAGCTAAAAATGTAAAATGTAATGAGCTAAAAATGGGAATATGATGAGCAAAAAAATGAAAATATGATGAGTTAAAAATTGAAAATATGATGAGCTAAAAATTGGAAGTATGATGAGCTAAAAATTGGTAATAGCATGAGCTAAAAATTTAAAATATGATGAGCTAAAAATGGAAAATATGATGAGCTAAAATATGAAAATATTATGAGCTAAAATATGAAAATATGAGCTAAAATATGAAAATATTATGAGCTAAAATATGAAAATATTATGAGCTAAAATATGAGCTAAAATATGAAAATACGATGAGCTAAAAATTGAAAATATGATGACCAGTGAATAAGAAATTGTACCATTACAAGATTCAAATTGTAATATTATTTTTGTTATTGGATTCAAGTCTGACAGCTTGACTTTCTGAGAACATTGCTTGCTGACACGCTATATCTAAATAGTCAAAAGGCGGACAATTCTTATATTATGACAACATTACCAATGAACGATGACACTTTTGTCTACTACCAGAGACCAAGATGAACCAGATTAGAGCCAAAATGGCTACAGTTTTACCATAAAACATATTTTAAAAAACCCATACCGAAGTTATTACACGGCATACACAATTTGAAATGAACAAAAACATATATAAACTACAGGAAAAACTAGTATGTTGGCAACTATGTGGTTTCTAAAGAGATGTTGCCTAGTGGTTAGATCAAAATGCAGTAGTCCATAGTACATTGTACTTATGCTAGTGGTCTATTCGGCTCAGAAAAGGAACAAAACTCGCTCCCTTAAAAATCCCCAGCGGCAGTTTGGTTGTGCTCATTTAGTTTCCCTCGCAAGGACTCTGTGCCGCCTTTTTGCAACTAATCAACTGATAAGACCAAAGGCCTTTTTGCATAGCCCGTGGAGGATGAAAAGCACATTCCTAATGGTCATTAGGAGCAATTACATTCAGTAACAGGCAAGTGTACTAGCTGAACGTGGACCCTGAATGCACCACCGGAGCATCTCCAGAACTTGCTAGCTTTTATTTCAAGGCGGATAAGCTTTGTTTCCTGTCTGAATGGGGCTATTATTGCCATGTGATAGGGCGGACTCAAAGAAAACGGGCGGAAGTGAAGCATTGCTGATGTCTAGAACAAGGCTAGGGCATCTAGCATCGCTAATTGGATATATAATTGTAGTTTTTTGCATGTATACTCTCATTGATACTAATTGATGAAAATACTCATGGATTCTCAGATATTCTGGGGTACTCTGGGGTACTCTGGGGTAATCTGGGGTAAACTGGGGCACTCTGGGTTTCTGGGGGTACTCTTTGATACTCTTTGATACTCTCTGATTCTCTCTGATTCTCTCTGATTCTCTCTGATACTCTCTGATACTCTCTGATACTCTCTGATACTCTCTGATACTCTCTGATACTCTCTGATACTCTCTGATACTCTCTGATACTCTCTGATACTCTCTGATACTCTCTGATACTCTCTGATACTCTCTGATACTATCTGATACTATCTGATACTCTCTGATACTAAAACATATATATCAGATACTCTCTGATACTCTTCGATTCTCTTCGATTCTCTTCGATACTATTCGATACTCTTTGATACCCTCTGGTACTCTTCGATTCTCTTTGATACTCTGATTACACTTTGATACTCTTTGTTACTCTTTGTTACTCTTTGTTACTCTTTGATACTCTTTGATACTCTTTGATTCTCTTTGATACTCTTTGATACTCTTTGATACTCTTTGATACACTTTGATACACTTTGTTACTCTTTGTTACTCTTTGTTACTCTTTGTTACTCTTTGTTACCCTATGATACTCTTTGATACTCTTTGATACTCTTTGATACTCTTTGATACTCTTTGATACTCTTTGATACTCTTTGATACTCTTTGATACTCTTCGATTTTCTTTGATACACTTTGATACACTTTGATACTCTTTGATACTCTTTGATACTCTTTAAAATATCTGCTAATCATTATCAACCGTGTAGTAATGTTTTAAACAGATTTCTTGGACTTTTTGGACTTTAAATACATACATTAACAAAAAAATACACACTTTAATTTCTTTATACTTTCGCAAATATCACGGCCAAGTTTGGTCTACATTAACAGCAGTATTTGAGGGATTACTGTATACAGATGTACTATTATTTTACCTCAATATTATTCCGATATATCGGGACATTGTTTTTATCAACTGGTGACAATAACAACAACAGCAGTGTTTTCAACCCACAAAAAACATTATAATTGACCTGAAGCAACCCTTTCTGAAAAAAACAAACAAATAAACGTAAGGACGGTCAATTCTGAAAGACTCTGAGTGTCTCCTGGGAGGATGTCTCGCATGTCAAAGTGGGCTAGGGTGCTATTAGCTGATGAAGACCACCGCCATTGTTATGTGGAGGCAGCAATATTTTAATAGCTCCTCCATGTTGAAGTGAAATGGGAATCCTTATAACGTCCATATTGGTTTCCAGTCACCGAATGTCCAAATAAGAAAAAATGACATGATATTTTCTGAGGAATTCTGCCTAAATTTTACTTTATTTTACATATTTCGGGAAACCAGTTTCAAACGACTCTAAGAAAACAATGAAGTCTGAAAACTGAATTATCTCACCTTACTCCGACACCCCCCCCCCCTACACACATGAATGAAGCGATGCACAAGCTGAGTCAGCTAATTGGAAGGAGGCAGTGGCTAATGCAATGCATGCTGGGATGGATTTACACCATCCAGGCTTGCATGCTGTGTCCTCAAGATGCCTTTGACCACCACCAAGTCCGTTGGCAAGTCGGCATTTTTGTAGTCAGCTAAACACTTTCCTTTTGTTCCTGTTGTTTGTTCTCGCTCTTCTCAGTACCAGTTGCTCGTCTTCTTTTATTCATGCGTTTTTAACCATCGTCTCAAAAACTACACGCGGTGAACTGTCGTAGATTTAAGATTCCATGCTGTTTAACTATGTAAGCTATTTTTTATTACTTTTTCACAACCATTGACAATGAGTTAGCATATTTACTCGAATATAAGCCGCCTTTGCGTATAAGCCGTACCCTTAAAATTGCTTTAAAATCGTTGAATTTTACAATTTCTCTCGTATAAGCCGCCCACTGATTCACAATTTTCACTTCCATATTTATGGTTTTAATACCCTTAAAATTGCTTTAAAATCGTTGAATTTTACAATTTCTCTCGTATAAGCCGTCCCCTGATTCACAATTTTCACTTCCATATTTATGTTTTTAATAACCCTTAATATTGCCTTAAAATCGTTGAATTTTACAGTTTCTCTCGTATAAGCCGTCCCCTGATTCACAATTTTCACTTCCATATTTATGGTTTTAATAACCCTTAAAATTGCTTTAAAATCGTTTAATTTTACAATTTCTCTCGTATAAGCCGCCCACTGATTCATAATTTTCACTTCCATATTTATGGTTTTAATACCCTTAATATTGCCTCAAAATCGTTCAATTTTACAATTTCTCTCGTAAAAGTCGCCCACTGATTCACAATTTTTACCTCCATATTTATGGTTTTAAAAGGGCGTACAAATGTGTTACTTTGAAGGGTAAATCTTAAGAAAAATCATTGTAATTGACAATTTCTCCGGTATAAGCTGCACCCTTAAAATAGTTTTTTTTTTTTTTAATTTCTCTCATATAAGCCGTCCCCTGATTCACAATTTTCACCTCCATATTCATGATTTTAATAGGGAGTACAATCGTGTTACTTTGAATGGAAAATCGTAAGAAAAAATATTGCACATGCGATAGTGTTTCATTCAAAAAAGATTGTCTGCTGAATTGCAAATTCTGACATTACCTGCTTAAAAATGCATAGAAAAAAGTAAGTCATGTGGGCAGTACAACAACAGGAAGTGTAGTAAATAGTAGTCAGGTTTGTCAGGTAAGATAAGGGCGCCCTGAGCGACCAATCGCAAGCACAAACAAGTCAGTTTTTCACGTTTTATATAAGATACGAAAAAATTATTGACTGTCATCAATAGACACCTAAATAAATTTTATTTTGTGTTTTATCTGTGTATTTTTTCTCGATTTTGAAATAAATAACCATAATTTTAAAAAATAGAGAACGCAAGAGCCTTCCACTTGTTTTAATAGTTGATCAAAATCAAGTTTAAACATAAACAAAACAATTCCGATTTAAAATCCAGCCTATTTTATAACCAAAACAGGCCCATATTGACAAAATTTTCCAACCACTCGCCAACAAACCCCTCCCCCTTTTCCACAGTACCCCCTTTCCACAATATTACTAAAATTACCCCGTCTATTATTCATAAGAACAAAAAATCTTGGAGTACAACATTTCATTAAACGCCAATAACACAGCAGGTTTAAAAAAAAAAAGGTGGGCCAACGATGTAAGCGCGGAAACCCGCACAACGGGGGGTCCAACGACCACGCTACAACAACAACAACAACGACGAAAACAACAAGCGTTCATGGCAAAGATAAAGGCAATTAGCACCATTTAAAAAACAGTTAAAAGCTTGTTGCTGGCGTTGAATACTCGCCGTTCCCCCAACACCTCATTACCAGCCAGAAGGGAAAAGGGGCGGGGCCAAACTACTCTACTACAGTAGCCCTGGCATACAATGCTAACACCTAGCGCCAGGATACTAGCGGAACAATTTAAACATGCATACAAACAGCTAGCTTGCTCATTAAGTATTCATGATTCATCTTGATTTTGTATTATAAGCGTTTGAATTTTTTATGCAATTTTTTTTCCGGATTCAGCACACACATAAAAAAAAAACACACGGAAATACACACAAATAGTACAGCGCACAACCGGAGATTTAATCAAGCGCCGCAGGAGAAGAGAAAGTGTCACTTTCACACAGGAGGAGATTTCAATCATCATCCGGCACCCCCGTACACAAAAAAAAAAAATGACAGGCGGAGGTTTTGTCCGAGGGGGTGTTGGTGTACAAAGTGGTGTACGCGCGGCGGAATTTTTAAGTGATGGGGCATTGGGGTGTAATTGAATAAATGAGGTTTTTGTTGGGGTTTTCATATGGTGAGAAAACTCACTTGAATTAAATTTGCCCCTGAGAGACGTTTCAATGATTGACGGGAAATTGATTGTTTTGGTAGAATTCAACGACAAACAACTCGATGATGAGAATTGAACGGTTTGGCATCCATTTTGGCTCAAGGAGCCAGTTGGGATTTAAGGAGTTGATCTTTGACCTTTGATTTTGAGATCTGATCTTATCACACTTTGGAAGTTATTTAAATGAATTAAATATAGTATAAGTATAAGAATAAAAGTATCAGAGGTAGTTGACTGGGGTGGCTCAATCACCCCTGCAACCCTCATGAGAATAATTGGTTAAGGAGATGAATGAGATTTTTTTTTGTAATTTATAGTATTTAACTCATTGATTGGCTGGCTGGCCACCAGTTAAGGGAGTTTTCCAACTGGTGCTTATATTTAGATGGAGCTCCAGCACCCCCTGCAACCCTCATGAGAATAATTGGTTCAGAAGATGAAGAATGACATTTTTTTAATTCATAGTGTTTAACTCATTGATTTGCTTGTCACCAATTAAGGGAATTTCCCAACTGGTACCCATATCTAGTTGAAGCTCCAGCACCCCCTGTGACCCTCATGAGAATACTTGGTTCCAAAGACAGAGAATGATATTTTTTTTTTCCTAGAGTTTAAATCATATTGATTGACGGGCCACTAATTAAGGGAGTTTCCCAACTGGTGCCCATATTTAGATGAAGCTCCAGCACCCCCTGCGACCCTCATGAGAATAATTGATTCCGAAGATGAATTAAATTTTTTGTTTTACTCATATTGATTGGCTGACCACAAGTTAAGGGAATCTCCCAACTGGTACCCACATTTAGCTCCAGCACCCCCTGCAACCATTGTAATTATAAGTGGTTCGGAAAGTGAATAAAACAATCCCTCATTTACCAACAATAGTAATTATTTAAAGAAAAATTACATCTTAACATGAATCCTAACACTTGAGTCATTAACCAATCACTTCCAACCACCCCAAACCGATTGGTCTTCCCCAACAACAGCCAATGAGCACCTCCATAAAAAGCAGTAGACTCATAACCCAGCCATGCTTTTGCCCACACGGGGTCGAATAAGAGCCCACCCGGGATCGGACGCGTGGGTAGAGGCCCCCTTTAGCCATTATTTCGGCTGGCCTTCTCGTGGCGTCATTAAAGCGAAATAATTCATCCACACGAAAAGGTCAGCGGCACGTTAAGACAGCGGCGAGTCAGAAAAAAAGACGCCGAGAAGGTGGAAGTCGGCGTCAGTGATTGAGGTGAGCGACCCTCGCCACTGATGATCATCACCATCTTTAATGGCGGTTCAGCGTGATGATCTTCAATGAAATGTCACACATACACATTTTACCTACAATATACACACCTGTACTACCGTCTAAAATCAACAACAAGGTGCATTATGGGCCAGAAAATGAAAGTATAGGAAGACGAACATAAGAAAAGAACGGCAGCCAATTAGAAGGTTTCAAATGATGATAATAATACGTAATCTCCATTTAAATGATCACATGTGAGCCATTAAGGCCTTTTTGAAATTGCTTCATCTGCTAAGCTCTCATTTTATATTCAGTTTTTTTTTTTTTTTTTTGCAATCCCCAGGCACGGTTTCACTTAGCTATTTGAATTTGTGGCTGTAGACTCACAATAAGTTTAAGCGGTGGTGTAAAATGTACGTCTTGTGGGCTAGAAATGGTCCGTGAGGGGGGATAAGTGTTGTAAAAGTAGAACTTTGTGGGTTTTGTGATTAAAAATTGTACGCTATACCCTTAAAAATTGCTTTAAAATCGTTGGATTTTGCAATTTCTCGCGTATAAGCCGCCCACTAATTCACAATTTTCACCTCCATATTTAGAGTTTTAATAGGGAGTACAAATGTGTTATTTTGAAGGGAAAATCTTAAGAAAAATCATTTCTGCTGAAACATTTCAATATATATATATATATATATATATATATATATATATATATATATATATATATATATATATATATATATATATATATATTTTCTTTTTTACATTTACCATATTTTCTGGACTATAAGTCGCACCTAGCCAAAAAAATGCATAATAAGAAAGAAAAAATATATATGAGTCGCACCAGTCACATTTTTGGGGGGAAATTTATCTGATAAAATCCAACACCAAAAACAAACATGTCATCTTGAAAGGCAATTTAACATTTAAATAAAATAGAGTAAAAAACAGTCTGAATAAGTGCACTGAGCCAGCAATGGCAGCCACAAATAAGTGTTATTTGTTTACCTTTTATGCAAGATACGTTTTTTTTTTGTCCTTGAATTTAACTCGTAGACGTCAAAATAAATTTTCTTTAGCATTTTATATGTTTATCTTTTCTTTATTTTGAAATACTGTATTTTCACGACTATAAGGCATACTTAAAAGTCTAGTGTGGTACAACCAGGAAGTGTATTTGTAAGGTTCTAGTTTTCACTAGTGTACAATAATTTTCTCAACCTTATATTTTCATCATTTGCCGCCAACCAATAAAATCTGGCCCGCGGGTCATAGTTTGGACACCCGTGTTACGTTTTGAGTCATGCTAGCACTACAAATTCTAAAAAAAATGGCTGCCGTAGGACAAAAAAAAAAAAACGCATGGGCAATTACATTAAAATATGACATTGTGGGTAATAACGACAGTAAGAATGTCATTTCAACCCGCGTAAAGTTCACCCTGGCCACAATGTCACCACTGACAGGTGTACGGACCATTTAAAACAAAAAAAATGGCTTCCTGTTCCACGTGTGAACTACTATGATCACAAAAAACGGTCGCAATTGCGGTCAAAACGTAATCCCTCCCTGGCAGCACAAGTTTGGCGAAAATCAGCGGAGCGTTTTTACCCATAATCCTTTAGTACAGTATAGCGAACAAACAAACAAGGCGACTAAAACCCCTTTCCTTGGCAGACGTAATCACGGCTGTGTCTTTGTTTGCATGATATGCTCTCAAAAGCTTCCAAAGATGCATTTAGCACGACTTAAAGCCCTTCTCTTCGAGCGCTCGCTGAAATTGAACAACTGGATGTAATTATACGTTCAAAGTGATCTGACTGTGAGTATTAAAAATAAACATTGAGCGCTTTTTCTGCTTGGTTAAGAATCCATCAAGTTGTATCAAATATAACTGTGTAGATTAAATTGGTTCACATGCTATTGTGTACATAGTGTCAAACTTTGTGCAGATTCATGCATTTTTTTGCACATTTCTCGCATATAAGCCATATTTTTTAACTAAAAAATATATTACTGGATCAAGGGTACGGCTTATATGCGCACAAATTAGATTTGACATTGTTAACATGGCATTGTTTACATAATTTCCAACTTTGTTAGGTTTGAGGTGCAGATTCATGCATATTTTTTTGCATATTTCTCGCATATAAGCCATATTTTTTAACTAAAAATATATTACTGGATCAAGGGTACGGCTTATATGTGCACAAATTAGATGTTACATTGTTAACATGGCATTGTTTACATAATTTAAACTGTTAAGTTTGCGGTGCAGATTCCTGCATTTTTTTTTGCGTATTTCTCGCACATAAGCCATATTTCTTAACTAAAAAATATATGACTGGATCAATGGTACGGCTTATATGCGCACAAATTAGATTTTACATTGTTAACATGGCATTGTTTACATAATTTCAAACTGTTAGGTTTGCGGTGCAGATTCCTGCATTTTTTTTTGCGTATTTCTCGCACATAAGCCGTATTTTTTAACTAAAAGATATATGACTGGATCAAGGGTACGGCTTATATGCGCACAAATTAGATTTTACATTGTTAGCATGGCATTGTTTACATAATTTCAAACTATTAGGTTTGCGGTGCAGATTTATGCATATTTTTTGCATATTTCTCGCATATAAGCCATATTTTTTAACTAAAAAATATATTACTGGATCAAGGGTACGGATTATACGCGCAAAAATTAGATTTGACATTGTTAACATGGCATTGTTTACATAATTTCAAACTGCTAGGTTTGCGGTGCAGATTCATGCATATTTCTCGCATATAAGCCATATTTCTGACTTAAAAAAATGAGGACAGAATCAAGGGAAGGGTTTATAAGCGCAAAAAATTAGATTTGACATTGTTAACATGGCATTGTTTACATAATTTCAAACTGTTAGGTTTGCGGTGCAGATTCTTGCATATTTTTTGCATATTTCTCGCATATAAGCCATATTTTTGAACTAAAAAATATATTACTGGATCAAGGGTACGGCTTATATGCGCACAAATTAGATTTGACATTGTTAACATGGCATTATTTACATAATTTCAAACTGTGTTAGGTTTGTGGCGCAGATTCATGCACATTTTTTGCATATTTCTCACATATAAGCCCTATTTTGTAACTCAAAACAATTATGCCTGGATCAAGGGTACAGCTTATATGCGCACAAATTAGATTTGACATTGTTAACATGCTATTTTGTACTTTGCGTCAAACTTAGATAGGTTTGCGGTGCAGATTCATGCATATTTCTCGCATATAAGCTCCATTTGTAGCTAAAAAATGATGACTGGATCAAGGATAGGGCTTATATGCGCACAAATTAGATTTTATATTGTTAAAATGCCATTGTGTATTTAATGTCAAACACAGTAAGGTTCATGGTGTAGACTCCTGCATATTTCCCACATATAAGCCGTATTTGTAACTAAAAAAAATGACTGGATCAAAGGTATGTATTATTTTTCCTTCCAAGAAGTGAAAATCATGTTTCTGTGGCGAATCCCTGTCATGGCCGCCAGCTCTCTCAGTTGCAATAATAATTTAACGACAAAGCGCGACCATTCGCTGGACTCCCCAAAGTCCCCAAGCCAAATAATAAGCTGTCCTTTATTACTCACATCTGTGGCCTCGGTGTGATTAAATCCAGGTTGTCACATGGAGTTGCGTGTTGACTTCCCGACGGCATTGTTAATTCGTCAAACCTTTTTGAACGCAAACTCGTGTTTTAGCGTTTGACAAGTTCTCATGCACCCCCCAATTTCCCGCCTACCAGCCACATTGCTGGACTGTGTGTGGGTGGATCATTTAGTCTGTTAAATCATCTGGCACTCTGCCTTGAACTTTGCTCTGACTAATTTATAGGAATTAAAGCAGATGACCTGACATGCTTGCTTGATGCATCGCTTTGCTTAAATGAGCTTGTTTTCATTGTGGATTATGCAGAAAAGGTGTGCTATATTCTATCTAATTTGTCACGATTTAGCTCGTATTATAACACAAAAGCCAAGAGATGAGAAATAATATAAGTTTAAAAAATTCAAAGATACTATGATTTATTTTGTAAGTGCTAAGAAAATGAATTGCTACGCTATAATAGCTAAAATAAGACATGTCATTTAAATAATACATTTATTAGCCATTATCAGAGGAGTAGAGCAAGGTTGGGAGGGTGTTGGAGCCTATACCAGCCGACAAAGAGCAGTAGAGCAAGATTCGGAGGGTGCTAGAGCATATGCCGGCCGAAAAAAGCAGTAGAGCAAGGTTGGGAGGGTGCTGGAGCCTATGACGGCCGACAAAGAGGAGTAGAGCAAGGTTGGAGGGTGCTGGAGCCTATGCCAGCCGACAAAGAGCAGTAGGGCAAAGGGTAAGAGGGTGCTGGAGCCTATGCCAACCAATCTATTTGTATGTTGGAACGGTCGTTTGCTTGTCAAAGCGTTGCACAGCTAAAAAAAAATGTAAGTAGAGGTATTTGAAAATAGAGGTATTTGTGAGTGGAGGTATTTGTGAGTGGAGGTATTTGTGAGTGGAGGTATTTGTGAGTGGAGGTATTTGTGAGTGGAGGTATTTGTGAGTGGAGGTATTTGTGAGTAGAGGTATTCGTAAGTAGAGGTATTTGTAAGTAGAGGTAATAGTAAGTAGAGGTATTTGGGAGTAGAGGTGTTCGTGAGTAGAGGTATTCGGGAGTAGAGGTATTTGCGAGTAGGGGTATTCGCGAGTAGGTGTATTCACAATTAGAGGTATTTGTAAGTAGAGGTATTTGTAAGTAGAGGTATTCGTAAGTAGAGGTATTTGAAAGTAGAGGTATTAGTAAGTAGATGTATTCATAAGTAGAGGTATTCATAAGTAGAGGTAATAGTAAGGAGAGGTATTTGTGAGTAGAGGTATTCGTGAGTGGAGGTATTCGTGAGTAGAGGTATTCGTAAGTAGAGGTATTTGTAAGTAGAGGTATTCGTAAGTAGAGGTATTCGCGAGTAGAAATATCCGCAAGTAGGGGTATTCATAAGTAGAGGCATTCCTAAGTAGAGGTATCCGTAAGTAGAGGTATTTCTAAGTAGAGGTATTTCTAAGTAGAGGTATTTCTAAGTAGAGGTATTCGTAAGTAGAGGTATTCATAAGTGGAGGCATTCATATGAGTAGAGGTATTCGTAAGTAGAGGCATTCGTAAGTAGAGGCATTCGTAAGTAGAGGTACAACTGTATCTAGAATTAAAAAACTTCAAACAGGCATACTCTGATATTTTCAACTAGTACATCCAGCTAGTTATTGTATGTTTTTCCCCGAAACTGCAACCAATAATAATTGCGATCACAAGACAGATTTTAAGCCAAGGTGCGACATGATGTTTTGTATTCACCAGCAGACCTCGTACACCACCACCTTCACACTAATCTGGTCCCAACAGCTCAATCCTTGCCTGTGTTTTATGACACTTCCTGATATAACCGATCCCCGGCGGTATGGGCGATAGGCCACACAGCCTCGGGGAGAGAAAAAAAGAAAAACCAAGGCAGAGGAACGAGGAGGTTATTTCCCGTTAAATCACACAAGAAGGCGGGAATGAAGATCTAAGACAGCGGATACTAAAATTACACCGGTGGGTTCCCCAAAAAAAAAAATCTTGTGGATGTGAGTACAAACAAAATAAAACAAAATATGAATGAAATTCGGATAAACACTGATGGGATTCACCCACCTGAATCCAATAGAAATAAATACAAAAATATGGGAATCCTCTAGAGTAGGGTTGCCAAATAAGTTTGGTTTCAGACCCAGATTCTTTGTATCCCATTTTTAAAGAAAATTTAAAAGACAATATGAAATGTGATTGTGACACACACTACAATAGCAAAAGAGTGAAATTAAGTCTTAGTAATGTAATAATGTACTATTTACTACTCAAAAGGGTCATTGGGAAATAAATGTATGCTCGTATCTCAAAACGTATATCTTATCTCAAGACAAATATTTGCCCAACATGTTACTCTTATCTCAAGACAAATATTTGCCCAACATGTTACTCTTATCTCAAGACAAATATTTGCCCAACATGTTACTCTTATCTCAAGACAAATATTTGCCCAACATGTTACTCTTATCTCAAGACAAATATTTGCCCAACATGTTACTCTTATCTCAAGACAAATATTTGCCCAACATGTCACTCTTATCTCAAGACATATATTTGCCCAACATGTTACTCTTATCTCAAGACAAATATTTGCCCAACATGTTACTCTTATCTCAAATCTATCTCGTAGGTTGGTCTACTCTTATGTCGAAGCATTTTCAGTATTTTTGGGCTAAGTTATAGTGAGTTATAGTGTAAAATTTATGGTAGATTGCCCTTATTGCTAGAAAACCGGCCTTGGTTGACAACCATACAATAGTTCAGTGGTGGTGGTGGTAACAGAGTGTACCTTGAGAATAATAGTGCTCTCTGAACCACTTGCTATTTTACCAAAAGTCTACAGACACTGTATTTATAGACTAGGCGTCCTACATCTTAGTTTCCGGGTGTGTGAAGTCTGCTCGTGGCAAAGATAAGCAACAAAGAACCTCCAAATGTTGACTTTTATCTCTGCGAGTCATTAAGATCTCTTAGAAAAGGGAACATCTGTTAAATATGAATAAATAGCACAGAAAATGAGACGCCATGAATCTTGATTGTGATCTCTTATCACCTAAATCGCCGAGGCCGGATTTTTCAATGGGTGACAAAGCGGAACGTGGGAAGGGGTGAATGGTTATGGGATGGCGGAAGGTAAGAATTTAAAGACTGTGTGGTTTTTAGACAGGTGTTGTGTTATTTTAACCATTGGAAATGTGCTTGTTTTTGGCAGTTAGACTTAAAAATAACTGAGATGTATGTCATTTTTGTTCAAAATAATGTTATCTTGGCTACGCAAAAACGTAGCGTAGCATAATCCAACATTTTTTGAATGTTCCGCCCTTGGCGCTATTTTTTTTTTTTTTATGTCGGTAAAATTTGATAGGCTTAGAAAAAATTCTAAGAAGTGTGTGGAAAGATACAGGAAGGGTTTTCCTTTGGTTATTTTAAAGATTTTTTTGTGTGTTTTGTGGGGAATTGGATGAAGTATGTTTTGAAGAAAAGTCAGGGTATTTGAAAGGGTAATCGGACGTTTGGTCGCCGGGACGTTTGGTCGTCAGGACGTTTTTGGTCGCCCGGATGTTTTTGGTCGCCCGGATGTTTTTGGTCGCCCGGATGTTTTTGGTCGTCCGGACGTTTTTGGTTCGCCGGACGTTTTTGGTCGCCGGGACGTTTTTGGTCGCCCGGACATTTTTGGTCGCCCGGATGTTTCTGGTCGCCCGGACGTTTTTGGTCGCCCGGACGTTTTTGGTCGCCCGGACGTTTTTGGTCGCCCGGAGGTTTTTGGTCGCCCGGACGTTTTTGGTCGCCAGACATTTGGTCGCCGGACATTTGGTCGCCGGACGTTTTGGTCGCCGGACGTTTTGGTCGCCCGGACGTTTTTGGTCGCCCGGATGTTTTTGGTCGCCCGGACCTTTAGTCGCCCGGACCTTTGGTCGCCCGGACGTTTGGTCGCACAGATGTTTGGTTGCCTGGACGTTTGGTCGCACGGTCGTTTGGTCGCCTGGACGTTTGGTCGCAGCAAACAAGGGAGATTTTTCACATTTAATGTAAGATAAGGTTTATTTTTTCATGAATTTCATTCATAGATGCCAAAATTAATTTGGTTTAGCGTTTTATCGGTTTATCTTTTCTCTATTTTGAAATACATTACCACAAATACTGCATTAACTTGTGTTATGGCATTTCGTCTTGGTCACTTTGCAGTTTTTGTGCATGTCAACTCTAATTTATGCGCATATAAGCCATTTTTTGCGATAATTACGGCCTATATGCGAGAAATTTGTTCTATCAGACCTGCAGCATTAGTTTAACATATCCTATCAATGTTGTTTTTTGGGCGTTTTACATAAACAAAGAATTAAAAGTTCAGAAAAACTTTTTTTTGTGTGTTTTCAGACTTTATTTCCACCAGGGAAGCTCTGTCAACTAGCTTGTTTCTACTCTCCAAAGAACACTACTACATCACGCTACGCGTACTTCTCAGCAGGATCGATAATCAAAGCCGTATTGCCGTCAGGCCGGAATTGATGAATGCTAATGGTTGATTATCAGCGGCGGATGAAAAGCCTGAACGATGCGCCGGGCAAAAAAAAGCGGCCAATCATTATCAACCCACCCTCGCTAAGCGATGGTTGGCTAAGATGTGCATTGAAAGGAGATTTGTAGGGAAAAAGTTATGGGAAATATCTACACTACAACGGCCATTAATTGGCAACAAAGAAGAACACAAAGCAGATTTGTCTTTGTTGAAAAACGCCGTCATTTACTCGCCGTTTTGGTGTCTTTGTTCCGTGGATATTTAATGGCCGGACGACACATGCTGGCATGCATATTGTAAAAGAAGCTTTGATAAAAAAATGCTTCAAAAAGTTTGGAAGGCTCGTTTATATTAGGAACGAAAACATGTATCATCATTTTCTGCCTCCTCTCATTTAAATGTTTCATTTTCTGCCTACCCTCATTTAATTCTCTCAAATTCTGCCTCATTGAATTCTCATTTTCTGCCTCCTCCTCTCATTTAATTCTCTCATGTTTTGATCTTCCACTCATTTAATTCTCTCATATTTTGCCTCCTCATTTAATTATCTCATTTATGCCTCTTCTTATTTAATTCTCCCATTTTGTACCTCCTCCTCTCATGTAATTCTCTCATTTTCTGCCTCCCCCTCTCATACAAGTCTCTCATATTCTGCCTCCTCTCATTTAATTCTCTCATATTCTGCCTCCTCTCATTTAATTTTCTAATATTCTGCATCCTCTTCTCATTTAATTCTCTCATTTTCTTCCTCTTCTCATTTAATTCTCTGAGATTATGGATCCTCCTCCTCATTTAGTTCTCTCATAATCTGCATCCTTACATTTAATTCTCTCATATTCTACCCCCTCCTCTCATTTAATTCTCTCATTCTGCCTCCTCATTTAATTCTCTCACATTCTACCTCCTCTTATTTAATTCTCTCATATTCTACCTCCTCCTCTTATTTAATTCTCTCATGTTCTGAATCATCTCATTTGATTTTCACATATTCTGCATCCTCCTCTCATTTAATTATCTCATATTCTGCATCCTCCTCGCATATAATTTTTCTCATATTCTGCCTCATCCACACATTAAATTATCTCATTTTCTGGCTCCTCTCATTTAATTCTCTCATATTCCTTCCTTACTTTTCCAATTTTTCCTTGCTCTCTCTCTCCCATTCTCCCCCACCCTCTCTCTCTCCTGTTCCTTTTCGCCCTCCCCTTCACTCAACCACACCCCCACGCCATTGTCTCCCCGTCTTCCCCGAAACAAAGTAGCAATCCAAACTAGCCTCACACGCCATATCACAATGTCAGAAATACGCTGAGCTGAAGAAGAACATCGGCAAGGAGACGATGGCGGTGGGGTGGGGTGGCGGGGAGTCGGGCCGGTATTCGGGAGAGAGAGGGGGGGGTAGTGTTACGCTTCACGGCCGTCCTTCTCACTTGTCTACACACCTACATACACACACACACACGTCTACCCCTCCTGCATTAATGCTAATCGTCTGTGCCAGGCGAGAAGGCAGTGAATGACACGCAGCTCCAAATCGATGGCGCCCAATCTCCTTCGCGGCCGCCATGATGATGTCGCAAGAGCAGACTGGGGGGGGGACGGGGGGGACGCGTGTGTAATTAAAGTGCAGCCCAGTGCAGTGCATTTTATTACCTCCGCAAAGGCCTGGAAGGAAAGTCTGCTGTGTATGTGTGTGTGTGTGTGTGTGGGTGTGTGTGTATTGCAGTTTTCGATATCGCAAAGCAATCAACATGTGAGTTGCACTAAAGTATGCTGTCGATGCACCAGCTTGCAATTTGTAATGTCCTAATAAGAAGACATGAGATAAGACAATTCCTTAATGTTCAACCAGAGAGGAAATTTGGGCATAACAGCAACGTAAGTATAAAGTATGGTAGAACTATATAGGCGTGTTTAGATCTAGTAGTAGTATAAGGGGACTCTAAAGTCGAGATAATTGAGGATATTCATTAAAAAAATGGAGTAAATGTAAGTATTGTATATATTTAAGTATAATGTGCAAATTTTTGTGCAAAAACTGAAGTAAAGGGTGTGTGTTATACACAAATCCCGGTGAAATACTGCCCTCTATATGTGGAAACTCCCCTTTGCGGCTATTGTGTATAATGGGAGATGTAAAACCTGTCTTTGGCCGCTAGGGGGTATTAATCTAACCTTTTTTTGCAAAAGTTAGCCTTCTCCAAATAGCTTTTGGCAAGTTTATAGAGTAATAGTAGCGGTAAAAAAATGTTTAAAAAGTTGTTCCAGGGAAATGAAGAGTGCTATCCTTGCTTAAGAAGAATGAAATCATTTTTTAGTGGATCTGATGATGATGAATTAGACCAAAAAATGTTAAATATTATGATGATGAATTAGACTTTAAGGATTTAGAATTGTAACTTCCATTTGAGAATTGTGTTCATACTAGTAGTAGTTTATTTTACCTGGTTTCCGTCCGTATGTTGTGAATAAATATTTTGTCATGGCGACACGTATTCAGCAAAAAAGTTACACAATTTTTTGGTAACAAATTATGAGTGCGCGTTATAGATGGGTGCGTGTTACATTCGAATAAATATGGTACTTTAAAATGAGGGTAAAAAACACATTTTAAAAATTATTTTCAAGCAAAAAAATGATTTTTTAGTCAAAAATTATGTTTGCACGTTATACACGGGTGCACTTTTCCCTTGATTAAATACAGTACTTTAAAATGAGAGAGTAAATCACACATTTTTAAAATTATTGTCAAGCAAAAATTTGTAGTCAAAAATTATGGGTATGCGTTACACTCGAATAAATATGCTATTTTAATTTTAATGAGAGAATAAACCACAAAATATTTGAATTATTTTCAATGTATATCATTCTCAGGGTCATAGGGTACAACAAAAATGAAAAAAATATTTATTTATGTGTTATGCCAAACATTCGGCATGCCCATATTTGGCCAGTGTTTCAAATTGCTCTTTTGGAGACTTAATTACCCACAAATTGACTCGAAAAAACCTGCAAAAAATATCTAACCTGATTAAAAGAATAAATTAAATTAAATTAAATAATTTTATAAAATCCACTTTAGCTAAAATCTTATTTAAACATCGCATGGTCACCTCATATGACGTATTTTTAAATTAAAATATGTCTAAAAAAAAGTCCATGAACATCTGCGCTCTACTGCACTCTTCTATTCCCGTCTTAATTGAGCGTGAGCTTCACTGAAGTGTGAAATAAAATGGTCTTAAACCAAAAATGCCGCTTGGGCCAAGTCTCCTTTTTAATACTCAAGTTATCCGTAATGAGTACTTCACCTTGCTCTGAATCATCATCATTATCACCTTGCAAAAAAATATACATAAAAACCTATTTTTCCAGTTCCAGTACTTTTCCGAGTCCTATTGAAATTTTAATGTCCAAGCCTGGAGACTTTAAAACATCTGTGATGACTACCAATGTATTTTTTTTAATATATTTTAGTTATTTTTACGCAAAGTATGCGTAGAATTTCAGCATGTAGTCAACAAATGTTACTAAAACGTACTTATGGAGCTCTTTATTGTGTCCTCCTACGTAAGGTACCTTGCAAAATTTTAGGCCAGTCAATGTGTGGGCGGAGTTTAGTCAGCAATGGAGTCTAGTCAGATGGGTAAAAATAGTGTGGGTGGGTTTCTATTGGTCGAGAAGTAGTGAGTAGGTAATATGTAGTCAGGTAGGTAGATAGAAACTTGTCAACGTATATGTTTTTCCCATATGTTATGGTGTGTGGGACAGGTGTCCAAGAGGCGGTCCGGGGGCCAAATCTGGCCCACCGTATCATTTTGTGTGGCCCGGGAAAGTAAATTATGAGTGGTGAGTTTCTGTTTTAGGATGAAATTAAAATGAAGAGTATAGATGTATAATACATTTCCTGATTTTCCTCCTTTTAAATCAATAATTGTCATTTTTTTGTCCATTTTTCTGTGTTTTTAGTTTAAAAATATTTTGGGGAAATCTAAAAATATATATAAAAAAGCTAAAATAAAAGTTTTTTTTAGATTTATAAAAAAATGAAAATTCAGGTCTTTTTAATCCAGTTCTTTTAATCCATTTATAAAAAATAAAAAAAATCTAAATATTCTATCTAAAATGGTCCGGCCCACGTGAAATCAAGTTGGCGTTAAAGCAGCCCGCGAACCAACCGTTGGTTTATGCTTATAACAACTTTTGTACTGGATTTTTTTTAACTACGTTTCTTGTAAAACCGATCTTGTTGTAGCCATTTTGGCTCTAAACCGGAACGTCTCAGTCACTAGAAACAAACGGAAACATCATCATCATTAAAGTAACAATAGTAAGCGACATTTTAATAATTAGCAACAACTACAGAATTTTAAAATGTTTGCATACAAAAGGTGCACCAACTGATCGGACGCCTCGTCCACTTTGAGGTAAAGTTTTAGACTTTTAAGAACGCCCTTTGTGAGTAAACATTTGTTTGTTTTCCGGATAAAGGGATTAGTATTAGTTATAACTATTTTTTACGTGCAACTTATAGTCCAGAGAATACGGCACATACTCATATTGTGTAGTTTAGTTTTTTGGTGAATTGTCCTTGAGAAGCCATTAAAATTTCAAGGATTTAGATTTCTGTCTATCGTAATCACTTATGCAAATATTAAGTCATTCCTTCAATCAACGAGGACGCCTAGTGGTTGAGACGTCAATTATTCATATCATATTTTTACAGATTTTCCATCCATTTCCTATCCAACTACTTAAAAAAACATCCTCATCCTTTTCTTTAAATGTCTGGCAAGTTGAACAACTACATGATTCATAGTGTGCAAATAAAACCGATTTTTAAAATTATAGTGTCTTGAATATTTAATATGCGATTCCTTCAAATGTCAAGATGAAGATGACACCATCATCATCACTTTGGCGACATATAGTCAGTTATTACCGAGTATATATGTAGCATTTAGTATTTAGCCTTCATTTTAATCATAAAACACCATAAAAAATGAAATAATAAATAAATCTAACTGTCAAAAAACACACTGACTTTTATACATTTATATGTCAGTTCCGCCCGGTAACAGGCATTGTCAAATCCATCCGAGCTTCCTAATTGGCTGGCCTTTAAAAAATTAATGTGCCACTTAACAGCATTTTTGTGTTTGTTTAAAAGGCCGACATCAACACACAGGTGCGAATCCCCTACGGCAGCCATGTTTAATTGATGCGACCATATGACGACGGCGCGCAAAAGTGGCGCAAAATGGGCGCAAAATGGGAACGGAGGGGGTGAAAGAGCAAGTTGAATGCTAGTAAAAAAAAGGGAAGAAAATGGAGGCTAGCATTTACGTGGAATAAAATGAGCGAATGGGGGGCTATGTGCCAGCTAGGATGACTCGCCCCGCAGGTGAGGCCCAGAAACGAGCTGTGAACAAGCTGCTTTGGCCGGGACGACACCTCGAGACGGGCCAGGGAACAGGTGGCCTGAACCGCAGGAATAGCCCGCGGTTTTGCCCGTAAGCACTCTAGAACGCTAATGACAATGGCGGGTATGTGCCACTAAAACACTAAAAATCGAAGAATTTGAATGAGTTACTTCATTTTTCTGGATCTAATTTTTATTTGGGAGAAAATTAGGTAAAGAGAAATGAAATAAGTCATCTAAATTGTTCGATTTTTAGTGTTTTAGTGATTGAAACACTAAAGAAATTGCACAATTTGTGCGACTTATTTAATTTCTCTTTATCGAATTTTCAACTAAAACAGTAAAACTCAAACAATTTATTAGACTCATTTTATTTCTCTTTATCTAATTTTCACGACAAAGGAAAGTTAGATAAAGAGAAATGAAATAAGTAATCTGAATTGTTAGATTTTTTTGTGTTTTAGTGATTGAAACACTAAAAAAATGCACAATTTTTATGACTTATTTCATTTCTCTTTATCTAATTTTCAATTAAAACAAAAAAAAATCTAAGAATTTAGATGATTTATTTCATTTCTTTATATCGAATTTTTATTTGGGTGAAAATTAGGTAAAAATAAATGAAATAAGTCATTCAAAATAGTGTTTTAGTGGCACCAACCTTTTGTTTGATTTATGGGTGGGTAATGCATTGTTTTTTGTTGTTGTAGGATGAACCAAAATATGTTTTTAATTGTATTTTATCAAGCTATTATTTAACTAATCTTACTTAGTATTAGGCGATTTTTCGGACTTTAAGTCGCACCACATTCTAAATTGAATTTTTGTGATGGCATTTCTTATTTTATTTGATCAGAAACCTGGATTAAACACATGTTAAAGTAACAATCTAAAAATGGAGAAAATAGGCTTAATAAGTATTGGTTAATATAATAGTTTTGTCTAAAAAAACAACATAACAGGTGGTCGGTGGTCAGAGGAAAAAAACAAAAACATACTTGAGTATTAGTCGCAATGCCCAGCAAAAGTATGACAAAAAAGTGCGACTTATAGTCCGCAGAATACTGTAATAGTAGTAAGTATTCGTTTTTTGCTTTTTGGCAACATTAATTTAAGTTTTCATTTCCAAACATGGCATTGCTCGACTTGTTTTCACGAATGTGAAAACAACTTAGCAACATTTAAATATAAACTTTCCACATTCCGACATATTGCCAGACTTTTACAGACATATTTTACCTTAGCTTAGCTTCCTAGCATCATCCACAAATCCCAAATTTCACTCACCTTCTCCAACCATCAACCCAAAAACATACAACCACCATTCAAAATATCGTCATTTACCGTAACCCTCATCCCCCCCTTGTCAAACCATAACAAGACGACAAAGCTCCCTCTATTATCCTTTACTCCCTCATTGAAACCCCCCCATAAACAATCCTAAAGCTACTCAATGCCTCTATCCTATTGTCCACCGACTGTATTATTATGAAGGACATGTTGGGCTGTTTTTTCTTTATTCACAGCCAAGAAGCATTTAAGCTCTTTCCATATCTTGGCTTCCCCGCGACAAGCTAAAAATTCTCTAGGGGGGGAAGACGTAGGAGAAGATGGAAGGAGGGGGCGGGGTATTTCAAACGTCCGAATAAATGTTCCCGTACGATAAGCGAGCTTAATATAAAACGACGACAAAGGCCGCCACTTACCCTGCCAACCAAAATTGGGTCTGGTCCAGAAAATTCTTCCAGCACAAACATTTGGTTCCAAACCCATCCTCTCTTGGCTCGGTTGAGCGGTCGCTGTCCTTCTCCGGGATCGGCGGTATCGGCAATGGCGGTGGTATCGGCACCCCCGATGGGCGTCGTGGAGGCGTAGCAAAGCAAAGTAATCCACACCAACAACGAGGATAAACGCGCATCCTTTAGCATCTCTTCGGATTTCCTCCACATCTTCGGTTTGCGTTGTTGTTTGGTTTTGTTTTGACGGCAGAAAAACTCTGGCCGGGTGCTGGGCGGCTTTTCAGATGTTGGATAAAAGGTCAGTGGCGTGAAAGGTCATTTGGTGGGGCCTTCCATAGGGCGAGGTATCCAGCACAGCGTCCATTTGGCCTTAATCTGAGCGGGAGACCTAAAGCAAAGAGAGAGTGACTATTATTAAGCATAATAAAGCCTTTGTTGGTTTCATTTTGTGTTATCTTATAGGTGAGTAGGTTAACAACGAGTCGCCAATGAGTACTGATTTTTTTCTGCATAACCCATAAAAAATCACATGATTCGTGGATCAATCAATAATGGTTAATCAAGGAGTGAAATTCCGTTTTAGTACAGCGCCATCTAGTTGGTGTACAACACAATCCTCTACTACTACTACCATCAGCACCATCCCCACTACTATTGCTACTACTACTACTACCATGACTGCAACTACTACTACCATGACTGCAACTACTACTACCATGACTACTACTGCTACTACGACTGCAACTACTTCCACTACTACTACTTCCACTCCTATGACTGCAACTACTACTACTTCCACTCCTATGACTGCAACTACTACTACTTCCACTACTACGACTTCCACTACTACTACTGCAACTACTACTACGACTTCCACTACTACTACTGCAACTATTACTACGACTTCCACTACTACTACTGCAACTACTACTACGACTTCCACTACTACGACTGCAACTACTACAACGACTTCCACTACTATGACTGCAACTACTACTACAACTTCCACTACTATGACTGCAACTACTACTACTACTTCCACTACTATGACTGCGACTACTACTACTACTTCCACTACTATGACTGCGACTACTACTACTACTTCCACTACTATGACTGCGACTACTACTACTACTTCCACTACTATGACTGCAACTACTACTACAACTTCCACTACTATGACTGCAACTACTACTACAACTTCCACTACTATGACTGCAACTACTACTACAACTTCCACTACTATGACTGCAACTACTACTACAACTTCCACTACTATGACTGCAACTACTACTACAACTTCCACTACTATGACTGCAACTACTACTACAACTTCCACTACTATGACTGCAACTACTACTACAACTTCCACTACTATGACTGCAACTACTACTACAACTTCCACTACTATGACTGCAACTACTACTACAACTTCCACTACTATGACTGCAACTACTACTACAACTTCCACTACTATGACTGCAACTACTACTACAACTTCCACTACTATGACTGCAACTACTACTACAACTTCCACTACTATGACTGCGACTACTACTACTACTTCCACTACTATGACTGCAACTACTACTACAACTTCCACTACTATGACTGCAACTACTACTACAACTTCCACTACTATGACTGCAACTACTACTACAACTTCCACTACTATGACTGCAACTACTACTACAACTTCCACTACTATGACTGCAACTACTACTACAACTTCCACTACTATGACTGCAACTACTACTACAACTTCCACTACTATGACTGCAACTACTACTACAACTTCCACTACTATGACTGCAACTACTACTACAACTTCCACTACTATGACTGCAACTACTACTAAAACTTCCACTACTATGACTGCAACTACTACTAAAACTTCCACTACTATGACTGCAACTACTACTACAACTTCCACTACTATGACTGCAACTACTACTACAACTTCCACTACTATGACTGCAACTACTACTACAACTTCCACTACTATGACTGCAACTACTACTACAACTTCCACTACTATGACTGTGACTACTACTACTACTTCCACTACTGAGACTGCAACTACTACTACTTCCACTACTGAGACTGCAACTACTACTACTTCCACTACTGAGACTGCAACTTCTACTACTTCCACTACTATGACTGCAACTACTACTACTACCACTACTATGACTGCAACTACTACTACTACCACTACTATGACTGCAACTACTACTACTACCACTACTATGACTGCAACTACTACTACTTCCACTACTATGACTGCAACTACTACTACTACTACTACCATGATTACAACTACTACTACCATGACTACAATCTCTATAAATAACAAACAAAAGGAACTTAAATCCACAGACAGGTTAACGAGACAGCAGGTGGGAGACAACAGGTGAAAGCAACAGACACTCAGGACAAGTGACGCAAGGAAAAAAGTCCAGCCTAAATCAACAAAACAACTTGCTGTTTTTGGAACTAGTTCAATTTCAAACCCAGAATAAAAATCAAATAAAAAAAAAAAGATTACTAACTACTGCAAGGCACCGAAACCCGAGTCCATCTCTCGTTAATTTCATTCCAAGCATTCGTTTTGCTTCAGCGTGTAACACAAAATCTATACAATATACAACAGCCAAAAATGAATTTGCCCTTGAGGGCTCATAAAGAGTTTAATATATTTAAAAAAAAATAAAAGAATGGTACTACCTCATACATTATATTTTATAAGCTTATCTGTAATCGTCCCTTTGGTTCTCGTTATAAATGCTAAAACGGCCTCCTAAGGTTTAAAGACTGAGCAGAATAACAACAAATAGCGTGCTGTCACTTTAATGGATGGAGTTGTTTTTAATACGATTTATGTAGCGTTAGCCACCTGTTTCAAAACAAAGGTAGGAAGAAACTTGATTGTTTTACATGCTGACTCGCCTACGGAATTCTACTTTAGATTTAACTTAACTAAAAAATGTTTAAAAAAGTTGTGTGGTACGGTGGAGGAGTGGTTTTCGAGTCGGACTCGCAGTTTGGGGGTCGAGGATTCGATTCCGGATGGGTTTTTGCTATGTGGAGTTTGCGTTTTGTACCCGGGATTATGTTTTTTTCCCCCAGGTACACCGGTTTTGTCCAATATTCCAACAAAAAATCCATGCTAAGCTAATTGTATGCTAATTGGACAAAAAAAGTATGCTAAGCTAATTGTATGCTAATTAAGGAATTTTTTTCATTCATAAACAACTCTAAAACAAATGCTAGAATGCAAATTTGCTATTTAGAAGGAATTAAACATTAAAAAACTTTAGTTTGAGAAGGATTTGTGTTAATAAAAATGATTTATATATAGTTATATTATAGCATATTCCATATTTTTAAGGGGAAATATAAGAGTGACCAAAATACTCTTAACTTCAGAATACAAACTATCCAAAATATTACTCAAAAAACATATTTTTTCTTGATTTACGTAAAAAATGACCACATTTTAGAAGAAAAAAAAATCAGCATATACTGAAAATAAGTGAAATTATTTGACATATTTATATTTACTCCATTTTATATGCTAAATTTACAGTGTACACAAGAAGAAAAACATTCTGAATTATGGAAAAAGGGCGTAATTTGCCATATTTTTCATTGAATTTCCATTTTTTGCCATCAGCATTTTGGGGAAATAATGTTTATTTGTGTAATCTCGCTCTATTTAGAAAGTAATTTGAGAGAGAGCGCTAACCGCTATTTGGCTAGCGTCTTATGTAACCCCTTTTCAGTAAAAAACAGTCCAAATGAGCATGTAAAAGAACGATATCATGATTTATTCATGAGCAAAAAAAAGCATGGCGGCGTGGATTTCTTATCACAAAAGTTCTGGCGGGTTTATTCGCGTTTTTTTTTATTTATTTAATTTCACCCGGTGTTAAACTAATTAACGAGCTATTTATTGTAAAGAGCTGGTCGTAATACAGTGGTGAGCCCAATACTTACTCTCTTTAAACACATGCTATTAAAACAATATGTTTTTTTATGTTTATGTATTTATTTATTTAATACCCATTGGCAGCAGTTGGATCACTTAATAAACGTATTTATTGGTTATTTTTTTGTCTGTGTTTGCTGTTATTTGTACACTTTCCTACATATTTATGTTGTTGACTATTTATGTATTTATTAGTATTGATTATTAATTTATTGGTTATTGTTATTTATTGATTTATCTGATTCTTTTTTGTTGTTATTTGTGTATTTTACTACTTATTATATTGTTGACTACTTATTTATTACTTTTTTATTGCTTTCAGTGCTATTATATAAATATTTTTTTATATTTCTATTTTTGTTTTGTTGTTACTATTGTTGACTATTTAATAATTTATTAATTATAATTATTATTTTTATTTTTTTAATTGGTACTTCAGGTTGTTGTTGTTTTTTGTGTATTTATTTTGTTGACTATTTAAAAAAAATCATAACAATAAATAAATCAGTTTTTTGTTGTTATTTGTCCACTTTCCTACTTATTTATGACTCATTTATTGTTATTATATATATTTTTTTAAATGTTTCCATTAGTTTGTTGTTGTTTTTGTGCACTTGTTATTGACTACTTATTTATGTATTGTTATTATGATTATTTATGTCAGTTTTTTTGGTGTTTTTATTTGTGCACTATCCTACTTATTCTTGTTTTTGACTACTAATTTATTTATTACTTATTTAATGTTAATATAATTATTTTTTTTTAAAAGTGTCCATCAGTTTTGTCTTGTTCTTCTGTGCACTTATTTATGTTGTTGACGACTTATTTATTTATCATTAAAATAATGATTTTTTTATTTGTATGTTTTTGTTGTTGTTGTTATTTATGCACTTCCCTACTTATTTATGTTGTTGACCACTTATAATATTCACTACTCATTTATCATTTATTGATCATCCATTGTAATTATTTATCGATATTTCCAAATGTATCTGTTCATTTGTTGTTGCTATCCGTGCACTTTGTAGTAAAACCTTAAATGTCATTACACTTGTATAATGACAATCAAACCATTCAATTCAATTCTGTAAAGTCGCCAATTTAATCAACGACAAATGTCACTTTCATGATTTGCTTTCTCTAACTCAGTGCTTCTCAAATAGTGGGACGCGCCCCCCTGGGGGGCGTGGTGCGATACCTGGGGGGGGGGGGGGGGCGCTTGTAACCCTGGGGGGGGGGCGTGGTGCGATAAAAATATTTTCTGTTGCAGACTTAAAACAAGATTTAATAAAGTTATTCTTTGTAAGTTTGACTATATTTCTTTCTTTTTTTCCTTTTCTTTAATGTTAATAAGGATAAAATGTTGTTCTTATAACAATTTTATAAAATGATTTTATTTATAGTCACGGTGGGAAGTGGGGGGGGGTGTGTGTGAATAGTTTTCTTTTTGCTAGGAGGGGCCTAACAGAAAATAATAGAGAAGCACTGCTCTAACTTAATGTAAGGTGGACAACTAAACAAAACAAAATAAAAAAATAACAAATTAAACTTTAGACAGGGTTACTATTAGAGTTGCTTAACTCTCTTATGAGAAATACACACACACACACACACACATATGGGGAATGCATGTCACTGCTTTGGGGAGTAATATACACACACACACACACACACACACACTCTCTCACACACACACACGCAGTCAGTCTCTCTGCAGCAAGGCACTTTCCAAGACAATAAGTGGCAGCCTACTGCACCTCCAGCCAACTGCAATATCGTAAAGTGTGGAGTGATCCGTGCCGCTACAGCCTGGAGATGGATAGGACTTGCTATACTAAAGAAGGGGAGAGGGGGCTGCTGCTTTAACCCTTTAGACACCTCCATTTTTTACTGTTTGGGTGCCATCGGGGGTGTCGTAGCGTCTAGCGGCGTCAATGGAATTGAAAAGGTGAGGATGCAAAGAGGTTAAAATGTTATTGTTGGGAAGGTAATGGATGAAATATTGGGGGAAAAACTTGATGTTTTGGGTTTTTTGGGGGAATTTTAGGTTTTTTTTTTCGGATTTTGTATTGAATTTATTTGTGACAATGTGTTCGAGTGGGAATCGAACCCACGCTGTAGATAGCAAAGTCAAAAGGAAGAAACACTGCACCAATGGGTGGTCTAGAATTATAACTGAGTGGGTGAATACTATTAGATAATAAAAAAATTGACTTATTTGGTGTTATTGGGACATAAGAAGTATGTGGTTTCGTTTGGGAAAGACTTGAAATATGTAAATGTTCATATTAATATTGTTAATATTGTGTTCTATGTGATTTGAAATGTGTAATTTTAGCGTCTTGGAAAATTTGGACAAGGCGATATAGATGGAAATGAGCTTTTAGACACAATTGTACATATTTATATACACTATATGTTCATTAATATCAATGTAAAATGTATTGTTGTTAAATAAATGCACTTAAAGTCAAAGTTTAAAGTCTTATAAAGGTTTTTGGGGTGTTTTTTAGGACCAAAAATGGTCACTAGTGGGTGGGTAGGGGGTGAGTCAACATGAGGTGAAAAAAATTGGGGTGTTTTTGGAGGAAAATGGGGTGCGGGATACTTTTTTGAAGAAAATGGGGGATTTTTGGGGGGAAATATTCCATAATAAGGACATGAGATTACTTGATAATTATTGGTGTGCAGCAATTGGAATTTTGTACAAAAATTTGGGAAAAAATAGTCAAAAAAATAAGTATGAGTTTGCCATGTAACATAAGAAAATGTCATTTAACTGTATGAGTAAAATAAAGGAATGTAAAATGTTGAATAATGAGTTGCGATTCCTGGGGCTGTGATTGGCCGAATCGGCAGGTGACTTATGACCCACAAAACAAGAGTGGATGTAAATAGGAGAAATTGATACAGGTGAAAATAATAGTGATTGATTGGTTTAGAATGAGGAGGATTGGGGGGAAAGTTGTTGGATGAGAATGGCAGTTAGGGCGGGTTGAGAATAGCGGGGGTGCTGGAGGCTTTTTGGGAGAGAATATCATGTGTAATGTGGGGTAATGTATTGGTAAAATAGACTTGGGAGGATGGATGTTCCTTTAAAAAGGGTGAATGTCAAATAATTGATCAAAATGAACAGGTTTTGATGGTTTTTGTGGTAGTCAGAAGACGCCCGGCTGGATTACGGACTGGAAAAAATTGAATTTGGGACGGTGAAGTGCTTCGGGAAGAGGAAAAAGCTTTTGGGAATGGGTAGATTTAACCTGAGTTTGGTTATAGTCGTGTTTTTGGGCGATGTGTAGGGGATTTTTTCAAAGTGAGAGACATAAAAGGGTGACGGTGAAGGATTTTGGGGGGGAAAATGCCACATTTGTACCTTCAACAGGGGGGAATTCTTGAAAGGAGGAGGTTGGGAATGGGAAAATGGGATTTTGGAGGAAAGGGGGGAGTTATATGTGGTTTATAGTGCAAATAATTTGGGTTATTTCAAGTTTTTGAGGCAAAAAAAATGCTGATAGTACATTGCAATAAGTACAAAATACATTGAAAGCCATGCAGGATATTAAACACAGACACAGTTCACTCTGAAAAAGATGGAATCTTCCATAAAACTGGATATTGCATAAAAAAGTAGAAAATAAAGCAGAGTATTATCAGAAAAAAATCAATTCTGGACTCTAGGAACAGATGTAGGACATATAATGGGTACAGGTTGCTTGAAATGATGGCTAGAGAGGACTTTAGAGGACATTAAAAATGAGAATAATAAGTAAAAGACACTTTATAATGTTAAATGAGTGAAAAGTTAAGAAAGTTGTGAAAAAGGATGAAATTGAGCCGAAAAATGAGAGTTTTTTAGTGAGTGAACGGATCACTTTCAGCACCACGGTGACTGAACAGCTCCCCTACCGAGTCGGGCAGCTGTCCAAGGTACCAGATTCGCTCAAGCCCGTTTATCTTAAAGGAGGAAAATCTCGGGAATGAATTATACCCTTTTTAAAGTTACGTGTGGGAGTTAAAGGGTGGGGGATGAGGGGGTGTTGGGGGGGTGTCCATTTTGAAGTTTGAGGGTTAGTTGCGGAGCAGCAGGTGCACGCGGCGCATGCCGTTAAAACATCTAAGTTAGCGTTGTCGGGAAAAATGTGGGTAGTCGGTTTTACTTACGGGTGTCACATGCGTTTTTCTTCTTTGCGGCATATTTTTTTTTCAAGATGTGAGGTGAGCGGAATAACAAGTCCAACGAGAAGGAGATGACGGGGAAATGAGCAATTCGACCTCCCGGCGAGAATGAAGAAATCCTTTTTTGCGGCGCTCGTAAAGCTCCGACGGGCTCACTGGTCGGGTGGAGGAGTGACGAAGAGGAGGAGAGAGACGAAGAGGAGAAGCTAGATCGGAAGGGAGAGAGATAGGAGGGAGGGAGAAGGGAAAAAAAAAGACCCCCACCCCACCCAAACGGCGCTCATTGGGTCAACAGGCGCGCAAATGAATGGCGTTGATCAAATCGGAGCGCTTTTGAGGATGTTGGAAAGGGATGGGGGTGCTTATTTATTGGGGGGGGGTCAGTTTGAAGGGGTAATTAAGGGGTGTATCTTTTAAAAATGATCAGGATTTCAAATTAAAAGGATAATGGGTGTTAAAAGGAAAAAAATGTGATTATTTTGTATTGTATTATGGCATTATTCACCTTGTTTAATTGTGTGCATCCAGCTATAACTGGAAGGTCATTTGAGAATATGACAATAAGTACTTTTGTTTTAATTATATTAAATATTAAAGTATTTAATTGCCCTGTTCGGCTCGGAGTTGGATTTTTTTGGTATTTTGATGATGATTGTAGATGTTGTTGTTGTTTTGGTGGGGTTTAATTGTCTATATTTGAGTGGTTATTTATGATATTTCTTATTCTTTGTGGTGGAATTAGAAATGAAGTAAAAAAGTGAAGTACTTTAAGACATTAAAAGTCTCCCATTGTGTTTTTTACTTCACTTAACGGAAAGGTCATGCTCATCTTGTCTGTAAATGAGCCAGTGTGTGTGGTTTTGTGTGTGTGTGAGTGTGAGTGTGTGTGTGTGTGTGTGTGAGAGAGAGTGTGTGTGTGTGAGAGTGTGTGAGAGAGAGACTGTGTGTGTGTGAGGGAGAGAGAAGAGGTGGAGAAAGCAAAAGAATGAGAGACGGAGATGAATGAGAAAATGTGAGTAAAAGATGGTTGTTGTTGTCTCCCTCTAGCGGACACTATTGGTAAAACTCTGACATGTGGGATGGGGTGGTTTTAATGTTATGCAGTCTCTATTGTTCTAGTGATCTGTCTGTCTGACACAAGTGCCCTAAATTATTGTGCAGATACGTCAACTCGATGCCATGTGGGCCGGACTATTTTAGATATAATATTTAGATTTTTTTTTAATAAATGGATTAAAAGAACTGGATTAAAAACCCTGAATATTCAGTCTTTTATAGATCTAAAACAATGTTTATTTTAGCTTTTTCTAAATATATTTTTAGATTTTACTAAATGATTTTTGAACTAAAAACTGAAAAAAATGATTAAAAAATTACAAGAATATTTTGATTTTTTTTAAATGGATTAAAAGAACTGGATTAAAAGAACTGGATTAAAAGCCCTCAATATTCAGTTTTTTTATAGATCGAAAACGATATTTATTTTAGATGTTTTGATATATTTTTAGATTTTATCAAATGATTTTTGAACTAAAAACACCCAAAAAATTGATTAAAAAATTACAATTATTGATGTAAAAGGGGGAAATCAGGAAATTGAATATATATCTATACTCTACATTTTAATTTAATCCTAAAACAGAAAGTCGACACAAAAAATGATCTGCCGGACCAGATTTGGCCCCCGGGCCGCCACTTTGACACACTGGTTAGCGTGTCGGCCTCACAATATTTCTACCATAAAAAGTTAACTTACTAGCCACTATTAACATCACTAGAAATATCCAAAACTTTTTTGACTGACAATTTTAAATTGATTGGACGTCTAGTGCCGTCAATAGCACTGAAATATTAGCATTTAATGGCCATTTTTTTTTAGTGAATTGGACAGCCATCATTGTCAAAGGCAGGCCATGATATCACTTCATTCCTTGACATTTTAGGGTATATTTTTTTAGATCATAGCAGTGCTCACACAACTCACAAAATTGTGTTTTTACGGCATCCGTGTCCACAAAAAAAACAGCATCTGATTTTGTATGTATAGTATGAAAGAGCATCAAAGTGGCCGTCAGTCAGTGTGACCAAAGATGCCGCATTGACTTTGCATCGACCAACCCACCAAACCAAGGTCGGAAATGGATTTCTAACCATGAGGCGTGGGTGTAGCGAGTCAACCATTTTTTTTCACAATCTTCAGAGAAAACCATCAAAGGGGTATTTTGCTGTTACTCAAAATTTGGCTGTAAAATGGTCGTTTTGTGTGAGAAAATCTGTGTAAACAGTAATGTCACAAAACCTCCAATTGGTTGATGTAGTATGCACTCCCAGTCTGTAGGTGGCACTACCAACTGAATTTGACCCTGACCTATAACTTTTCCAATTTTGTTTCCTCTTCTGTCAATTTTTCGTCAAATTTCTGTCAAATTTCCGTCAAATTTCCTTCAATTTTCCGTCAATTTTCCGTCAATTTTCCGTCAATTTTCCGTCAATTTTCCGTCAATTTTGTGTGAATCTTACGTCAATTTTCGGTCAATTTTGTGTCAATTTTACGTAAATTTTCCGTCAATTTTCCGTCAATTTGCCGTCAATTTGCCGTCAATTTGCCGTCAATTTTCCGTAATTTTTTCGGCAAATATACCTCTAGTTACAAATGTTTCTTCTACATACACATTTTTCTGGTTACGAAAAAACTTGATATGTAAATGATTGTTCCAAGATACAAAAATAAGACCCAATATTACAAAATGCCCCCAAATTTAAATTATTTTATTTTCTTTTATTTTGAAATTGCGTCCAATGTGATGATCTCCCCAAAAGTAATTGTTTTTTTTTGGAGTGACCCTATTTGCCGTTTGTTTTCATTTATCGCGGCCATGTACATTAATCACGATAATCGAGGGATTACTGTATTGCATTTTTAAAATTGTATATATTTACAGTGAAAAATTAAAGAGGAAAGACTAAACATTTTAGATATATTTAGATTTTAATTTTATTTTTTTATTTTTAATAAATTGGAATAAAATGCCCTGGAACAAAAGCCCAAAATATTGAATTTGTTGGAGATCTAGAAAAAATGCTTTTTGAACAAAAACAACACAAAACACACACAATTTTGGATTTGAAATATTGCAATTGTTCATTTGAATGATGTAAAAAAAATATAAACTGGAAATATCCTCTATAAATCTATTATCTCCATTTAAATTTACTCAAAATCTACTTTCTTGGCCCAAACAAAATGATTTGGCGAGCCATATTTGGCCCACTGGCCACCTTTTGGACACCAGTGGCTTACATGTTAAAAAAAAGACTAAAATATGGCATAAAAACAGTAAAATATTTCCAGACAAAGGTTTTTAAGGAAGTAAAAATTGATTTTTAGTGCACAGTTGAGTTTATTAGTACAATTTTTCGAGTCTTTTTGTCAAATCTGAGCAGTAAATGTTAAGTTTAGCCTTTACGCCATTAAGCATCTGGTCTCGTGTCTTTTACAAAAATCCCAAATAATTTAAGTCATGTCCCAGTCAAGCAAAAGTATCCCTATTTTATCAAAAAGTGACATTGCTAATGCTTTTTTAAACATGGTATTATTTGAGAGAATGGTCAAAAAGACCTCTATTGACGTTATCACAGAGCAACTCATCATTCCAAATCACCCATCTTACAAAGCTGATGTGGGCCAAATGAAAAGGTCAGCGCATTAAGCGGGAGAGCAATTTAGCCGCCGTGACCACCTCGCCCACCATTACACCCCCCACCCCCTCTTCACCCTGATAATCAGACGGCGTTAGAGTTAGCGGTGAGGAGACGGTCTTGCGGTGCGGACAAATCGCCGATCGATCATCGGTCACGGACGTCATCGCATCGCTAGTGTCTGGCAGATGTTTTTGGACAGCCATTTTTGAGTATAAAATTGTATATGTATCTACATATTTCTATATCTTTCTATATCTTTCTATATCTTTCTATATGTTTCTATATATTTCTATATCTTTCTTTATCTTTCTATATCTTTCTATATCTTTCTATATCTTTCTATATCTGTCTATATCTGTCTATATCTGTCTATATCTGTCTATATCTGTCTATATCTGTCTATATCTGTCTATGTCTGTCTTTATCTGTCTATATCTGTCTATATCTGTCTATGTCTATGTCTGTCTATATCGGTCCATGTCTATATCTGTCTATATCTATGTCTATATCTATGTCTATAGCTATGTCTATAGCTATGTCTATAGCTATGTCTATAGCTATGTCTATAGCTATGTCTATAGCTATGTCTATAGCTATGTCTATAGCTATGTCTATAGCTATGTCTATATCTATGTCTATATCTATGTCTATATCTATGTCTATATCTATGTCTATGTCTATGTCTATGTCTACGTTTATATCTATGTCTATATCTATGTCTATATCTATGTCTAGATCAGACATGGGCAAACTACGGCCCGTGGGCCACATCCGGCCCGTTAGGCTTTTTAATCCGGCCCGCCGATGTTGTCCAAATAATGTTTTTTTTTCTTTCTCCAAGATGGCGCCGTCACGCGGAAGCCAATGACAGTAGCTGTGTCCACTCTTATTTGTTTTTCGTGTTTTACAGCCCCTCTAGATTTTTCTAAATTATATTTTAATATTTCTTAATACATTTCTTTTCACTTGACTTTCTACTTTCTACTTTTTACATTAATGATGAGTGATGAGTATGTTAATACTTTAGTCCTTTTTTTATGTTTATGTTTCATGTGTACTGTTAACGAATGCACTTTTTTATTTGTATCGTATCTTGTGCTGACCTGGCCCATCTGTCAAATTTTTAAAGTCAATGTGGCCCCCGGGCCCAAAAGTTTGCCCACCCCTGGTCTAGATCTATGTCTAGATCCATGTCTAGATCCATGTCTAGATCCATGTCTAGATCCATGTCTATCTCTAGATCTATGTCTAGATCTATGTCTAGATACATGTCTAAATCCATGTCTATGTCTGTCTATGTCTATGTCTATGTCTATGTCTATGTCTATGTCTATGTCTATGTCTATGTCTATGTCTATGTCTATGTCTATGTCTATGTCTATGTCTATGTCTATGTCTATGTCTATGTCTATGTCTATGTCTGTCTATGTCTGTCTATGTCTGTCTATGTCTGTCTATGTCTGTCTATGTCTGTCTATGTCTGTCTATGTCTGTCTATGTCTGTCTATGTCTATGTCTATGTCTATGTCTGTCTATGTCTGTCTATGTCTGTCTATGTCTGTCTATGTCTGTCTATGTCTGTCTATGTCTGTCTGTCTGTCTGTCTGTCTGTCTATGTCTGTCTATGTCTATGTCTATGTCTATGTCTATGTCTATGTCTGTCTATGTCTGTCTATGTCTATGTCCATGTCCATGTCCATGTCCATGCCCATGTCCATGTCTATGTCTATGTCTATGTCTGTCTATGTCTGTCTATGTCTGTCTATGTCTGTCTATGTCCATGTCCATGTCCATGTCCATGTCCATGTCCATGTCCATGTCCATGTCTATGTCTATGTCTATGTCTATGTCTGTCTATGTCTGTCTATGTCTGTCTATGTCTGTCTATGTCTGTCTATGTCTGTCTATGTCTACATATGTGCATATATGTATAGATATATATATATAGTCATGATCGGATACATCAAAGTTATGTAAATTAGCAAAAAATATCACAATTTGAAAAAGGCTATCCAACATTCAACTTTTATCCATTTTATTGGCAAAAAAAATTGCTAAAGTACTTAAACATTTGGTTCTCATAAATAAACAAAAAAAGTTAAGTGTCATGAATTAAGCTATGTTGATTGATTTTATGCTTTATAGTTTATTTCACGAGTGTAAATACATACTATAAAATGTACTGTACATGTATTTTTTGCAACTATCGTAATTCACATAAGTAATAATGCAGTGTGATGAATGGATCTTTCATATTTATGATTTTATTTTTTTCCTATAGGCTCCAGCACCCCCCGCGACCCTTTTGAGGATAAAATGGCTCTGAAAATGATTGAAAAATGACCTTTTATGACAGGCTTTTTATCTCAAAAGATAAAAAAACTAAATGCAAATGAAAAATTACAGTATTATATTTTAAATGGAGAAATGTAACACTATTAAGTAGATTAATAACAAATGTATAGTTAGTCGTCCAATGGGAAATGTTAACAAGAATTCCATATAAAAGAAAAAAATGAATTAATAGAGAAAGAGAGAGCAAGAGGCAATTTAATATCAAAGAACTTTTTTTGATATAAAAACATGGATTTCCATGTTTGTATTCATCCAGCTGGGACAGAAGGGAACAAATTTTTTTTGCTTCACTTCCATGTTTGGACATAATTGTTATTTTGCAAAAAAAAAAAAAAGCTCCCAGGAAAACACATTTTTACATGTCGTTATTGCAATTTTTTATTATTTTTTTATTTTTTTCATGACTAGAGTTCCTCTGAAGCGACTCCCAAAGGATTGTGGGTCGCCTCGGAAAGATTGGGAAGAGTTGGGGGGGGGGGGGCCAGGGGGGGAGTAGGCGGAGTTTTGCGACTTCAAATAACACGCACACACGCGTTGGCGCATGCTAGTTATTAATTAGAAAGCGGGAATCCCGGTGAGGTTTGCTCTTGGTGTGAGAAAAGAAAGAAATGCGGCAGTCCCGCGGCTGCCAAAGCCGCCGCCGCCGCCAGCCAGCCATTTCAAGTCCGTCTTCAAATACGCTTTCCCGCTGCCAAGTATCCACATGAGAAGGATCCGTCCAAAAACATCTCCACTTCACGCGTGTTTACACTGACACACTTTAACCAAACTGCACTTTAAAAACAATTGTCGTGGTAAACAACAATGTTAGCGTCAGTCTTTTGAAGTACAGTGGTACCTCGATATACGAGTGGCTCGACATACGAGCGATTTGAGATACGAGTGAAATTTCTCCCTAGTCCAGATATGAGCAAACTGCGGCACGCGGGCCACATCCGGCCCCCGTTAGGCCTTTTAATTTGGCCCGCTGACGTTGTCCAAAATGTTTTTTTTCCCCAAGATGGCGTTAGAGGCAGTAGCGGGGTCCACTCTTATTTGTTTTTCATGTTTTAAAGCCACTCCATCTTTTTTTAAATGACATTTTAATATTTCTTAACACATTCTTTTTTTTACTTTACTTTGTACTTTATACTTTTTACTGATGAGTGATGAGTATGTTAATACTTTAGTCCTTTTTATTCTGTTTATGTTTCACGGACCCTAACGGATGCACTTTTTTATATGTATCGTATCATGTGCTGACCCCGCCCATCTGTCACATTTTTAAACTCAATATGGCCCCCAGGCCCAAAAGTTTGCCAACCCCTGAGCTAGCTTGTAGGTAGCGATAATCAAAGTACAGTGGTACCTCGATATACGAGTGGCCAGGCATAAGAGGAATTTGAGATACGAGTAAAAATGTCTCTCTTGTCGCAACTTTTTCGTGTAATGTTTCTATAAGTACTGGGCGGAGCTTTACATTTTTTTCAGTGTTTTTTTCCCCGTTAGTCAGTGCAAATGGCAGAGCTTGTTCGCTAATACGAGAGTACTACGTACTACTTCTTGTTGACAAGTGGTTGTGCGTTATCCTATTGTGAGGACATTTGTGTGCATCATTTTCTGAATATTTTGAAGGGAATACAAAAGCAAACAACCCTCAATAGGTTGCATATGAAAGTCAGGGTGGAGGCGGGGCTAAAAGAGCCAACCCGGGAGAAGAAAAGTATCAAAATGTCAAACAAAATTAGAATTAAGTTTAGTGTAAAGTTAGATCAAACATATTTTTGAGTGTGTCTGCATCGTAATCCAAGTTCATTTAAATTTGTTTAAATTTGTTATGTTACGAGCCTGTTGCCGTGCAAAATTTTCGGATTACCCAACACTTCTATATACAAATGACTGCCTCAATATAAGAAAACCAGATCCAAGTTACGAAATCCTCCCAAAAATCATTTTTTTAAACTCCGAAATCAATGTTACTTGGGGTTTCTTGAAGGGGGATTTCAAGGAGGCGGAGTTTCATGGGGGTGGGGGGGGGGGGGGGATTGAGGGGTTAGTGTCCTGTATAATTGCCAAGCCAGTGGATGAGCTGTATGAATTTGAATAAATAAAGCCAATGTAATTAATGGGCGCCAATGATCCAACCGGGCGATAATTAAATCGGCTGTTGTATTCCAATTTGCATGATTAAGGCGCTAGTTAACGTTGGTGTTGTTGCGCTTGCCCAAATGTCAACACATCACAATTCTCGCCACTGCTCTTAATTAGAATTCCAATCTGCTAAATCAATTAGCCTTAGTCTGCCAATTTCAGACTTGGAATTGGAATTTTGCGGGACATTACAGTTAGGTGGCATCGTCAAAAGGCCAGGGCTTTTTTTTTTTGTACTAATAACCTCACTATGGGTTTGGATAATGTTTTCAATTAGTATAAGAAAAACACATTTTATGGCATTTGTTGTTTAGAAATGTCAGATGTCAAATTAATGGCAGTAGTGTATTTTCCGGACAGCAAATTTACAATCTAACAATGATATTTTGACACAAATGATCATATCAGACATGACTTACTGGCTAACAAGTTAGTTGTCGGGTTGCAAAACAACATTAAAACCAATTGAAACCATTTATAAGCAAGCTCTGAAAGTATTTGACAGAAAACCATTGACACGCACCACCACTGTCAGATATTTAAAAAATACAAATGTCTAAACTGGAATAATACTGTTAGATATGCAGATGCCATCTTAGTTTACAAAATCTTCCAAAACCAAGTTCCCCACCACTGCAGGATTTTGTACCAAAAACTTCCAGCACGTCAACAAGTGCTGGCTCTAGAGGTGACTGTGGAGTTCAATACAAAAAAACTGCTTGTTTCAGTTATGTCTTTCAAAATTAATGGACTCCTGAATTGAAATCAAATATACTTAGTTTACAAAATCTTCCATCTCAAAGCTCCTCCTGCATTGCAAGATTTTGTACAAAAAAAATTCCAACACAAACAGTGGCCGGCTCTAGAGGTGACTGTGTAGTTCTCTACAAAAAAAACTGCTTGTTTCAGTTATGTCTGCCAAAATTAATGGACTCATGAATACAAATCAAATATGGTTAGTTTACAAAATAATCCATTAAAAAGCTCCTCCTCTACCGCTAGATTTAGTACAATATAATTCCAACAGATCAACAAAAACTGGTTCTAGAGGTGACTGTGTAGTTCCATAAAAAAGTGCTTGTTTCAGTTACCTTTGCCAAAATTAGTGCACTCATGAATTGAAATCAAATATGCTTAGTTTACAAAATCTTCCATTACAAAGCTCCTCCTCCACTGCAAGATTTTGTACCAAAAAATTCCAACACAAACAATGGCTGGCTCTACAAGTGGTTGTGTAGTTCCCTTAAAACAAACTGCTAAGTTAGCCAAAACACCTTCATACCTGGAAGTCAATAGCCCTTAACATACTTGAACTCCAGTCTTTGAACCTCTTAACCAATCATCTTAAAGCCTGTCTGTTAGACCAAAAAAATTGCAATCACAAAGCTGTTTAAAACTGTGCTACTTGTGGGTGTATGTGTGTATATGTTATCATTTCCCCTCAACCTACACAAGGGACTAAAGATGGAAATTAGCCCACGGCTACAATCGTACGTATATTTACATGTATACTTTCATTAACATGAATATAAATATGTTCCTTAATAAATAAATCAAACTCAAACCTGACGGCACCAAATTCGACACTATCCAATATTCCAAATACATTCGTATCGGTCACCAATACCGATATTAAGTATCAGATCAGGACATTACTATCACTAGTACTATACACTAGTACAAAAAAACATTTCCACCGCACTACCCTGGTGAAAGAAGACAACTCTTGCGACAAACTATGCTGATATTTGTACTCAAACGCCTTCACTTTATTGCCAAGCAATGATGTCATAGCTGCGACCACTCGGTGACCTTCGACAAACATCAAGCAGTTGACTAGAAAGCTGGTGGAGGAAACTACAGTCGCCGTGCTGCCACTTGGGAAATCTTCAGCAAGTATTGCTGCTTATTGTTCCGTTGCCTTTTAAATGGCCGACAGCCGCTTTAGTACTGAATTCTGTCCGTCGCATTGTTCCCAAAACGGGAAGCTGATAGCTGAACATGAAATTGTAATTCTGTCAGAAAGTGTCCAAGTTGGGTAAAAGAAATGCATAGTATTTTTCAATACATGAAATTAAATTAAAAAAAATAGCTTGTTAATATTTACTAGTGTGTTTGTCCTGGTGGTTATTTTCAGTTTCACAATTTTTGGATACTGAAATGAGTCAAGTCATTCTCTTTTGGAACATTAAAAAAATAAAAGGCCCAAAGGCATTCCATTTTACAACTCCAAAATTGGGTAAAAACATTATTACATCAAAAAATTGACCTGCAAAAATGACACTTATGATATAAATATGAGAGGAAGACAGTGTAGAGTATAGATGTATATTAAATTTCCTGATTTTCCCCCTTTTAAATCAATAATTGTAATTATTTAATCGTTTGTTTCTGTGATTTTAGTTCAAAAATCCTTTTGTAAAATCTAAAAATATATTTTAAAAAAGCTAAAATAAATATTGTTTTAAATCAATTAAAAACGGAATATTCAGGGATTTTAATCCAGTTCTTTTGATCCATTCATTAAAAAAATATATAAATATTATTGTAACTTTGTAATGCATTTTTCCTGTTTTTAGTTAAAAATAATTTTGTAAAATCTTAAAATATATTTTGAAAAAATCTAAAATAAACATTGTTTTAGACCTATAAAAAACTGAATATTCAGGGATTTTAATCCAGTTCTTTTAATCCATTTATCAAAAAAATATCTAAATATTATTGTAATTTTTTAATCTATTTTTCTGTGTTTTTAGTTAAAAAATCATTTTGTAAAATCTTAAAATATATTTTAAAAAAACTAAAATAAACTGTTTAATATCCATAAAAAACGGAATATTCAGGTCTTTTAATCCATTTATATAAAAAAATCTAGATATTATATCTAAAATGGTCCCACATGAAATCAAGTTGACGTTAACGCAACCCGCGAACCAACCCGAGTCCGACACCCTTGTTCTAACCCCAAACTTGACAGCAAACACTTGTGAAGCCTAGCACACTCTCAAACAGTATTTTGTTTGTTTTGTTTTGTTTTTTGTCATTCTATAAAGTGCACACATTGATTTCCAAGTGCAAATATATCTGCTTACTTTTTGGTGAATGTCTTCTTTGCTGTGATGATGTAATAGATGACTCCATACAGTGAAATATCATCTTTTTCAGTCATATCGTTGCTTTCATGCATGCAAATTGCTCAAAAGTTGCTGAAATTGTTTCCATATACACCACACCTGCAAATAAAGAACATATAATTTTAATTCTGTGTAATAACGGTGCATCAAAAACACCTAGAAATGATTTTCTTGTTGCTAGGCAGATCAGTCCTCAAATTTAGAAGGAAAAACATTTAATTCTTGTGATATTTGGTATAAAAGTGCTGGTTTAAATGGAATAAACATCCGTTTGAGGACATTTCAGGAGAGATAATGAAAGTATAGTATGTGAGAGAAGGCAAATAGACTTGAAGGAGGATTGGAAAAGCAGCAGGGCAAACATACACCAAGACTATTGATTTATCGGTTGGTATAGTCTTAGAGACGGAGTGCAAGATTCATCAAATGGAAGGTTATCCTTACTCACAGAGCCAAGCTGTTTGCCAATATCTATCACAAATGGCTTAAAGTTGGGGTGGCAAATGTACGGGTCGTGGGCCAGAAGCTGCTCGCTAAGGGAGTCCGATCCGACCCGATTGTTATTAAGAATGCAAATGTAAACATCAGGTGTGTCAAAGTTGCGGCATGCGGGCCAAATCTGGCCCGCCACATCATTTTGTGTGGCCCGGGAAAGTAAATCAAGTGTGCCAACTATCTTTTTTTGGGATGAAATTAAAATGAAGAGTATATATGTATATTAAATTTCATGATTTTTTCTACTTTTAAATCATTAATTGTAATTTTTTAATCATTTTTTTTCGGTGTTTTTAGTTCAAAAATCATTTGGTAAAATATAAAAATATATTAAAATAGCTAAATTCAACATTGTTTTGGATCTAAAAAAATGAATATGCAGGGCTTTTAATCCAGTTATTTTAATCCATTTAAAAAAAATCTAAATATTATTGCAATTTTTTAATTTTTTTTTCTGTTTTTAGTTCAAAAATAATTTGGTAAAATCAAAAAATATATTTAAAAAAAAAGCTAAAATAAACATTGTTTTAGATCTATAAAAAATTGGATATTCAATGATTTTAATCCATTTAAAAAAATCTAAATATTATTGTAATTTTTTAATCATTTTTTTCTGTGTTTTTAGTTCAAAAATCATTTTGGCAAAATATAAAAATATATTTAAAAAAATCTAAAATAAACATTGTTTTAGATCTATAAAAAACTGAATATTCAGGGCTTTTAATCCAGTTCTTTTAATCCATTTATCTACAAAAAAAATCTAAATATTATATCTAAAATGGTCCGACCCACATGAAATCAAGTTGACGTTTAAGGGGCTTGCGAACCAACACGATTCTGACACCATTGGTCAACATGTAAGGGTGTGTAGCACATAGTTTTTTTAATTTTACATTTGACCTATAACTGAAAAAAGGTTGCACTGAAATGACTTGAAATAAAACAAATTAGCCAACAAGTGAAGACTAAACTCAAAATGTAGCCTCTTAGAATGGCCTTCATTACCAGGCAGCAATATTGCCGCTCCCTTCTTTTTTTTCTCTCTCGCATTTGCACTCACAAGTAAACTGAAACCGATGGTATTATCTAAAGCCGTGATTCAATAATCTGGCTAATCCCGCGGGACTTCTTAGGACGGCATCTTGTAGAACTCGGAATGCTCGCTGTGCTCTGGGAAGGCTAAGGCGCCTTAGAGTCACGAGTTGAAAGTTGTGGCGCACCAGGATAAAAACTATTTCTGGGATTTAGCACTATTTCATCAGTGGCAAAAAGAGGGGTGGGGGGTGTAGAAATTAATGAACTTTGTTGCCGGAAAACTTTCTTAACTCTCCCGTAATGCTGCAGATCAAATACAATGAAAATAAATACATTTTCAAATCCAGCGAGAATTCTTCCTTTTCTGTTATTTTCAGAACTTGTGAGTAGAACTCACTCCAACCCGTCTCTCTGAGTGTGTCTTCCGACTAACTGAGTACTAATTAAGGCAGGGGTGGGCAAAGTTTTGGGCCCGGGCGGGGGCCATATTGACTTTAAAAATGTGACAGATGGGCGGGGTCAGCATAAGATAGGATACATATAAAAAAGTGCATCCGTTAACAGTACATATGAAACAAAATCAGGAAAAAAGGGACTAAAGTATTAACATACTCATCACTCATTAAAGTAAAAAGTATAAAGTACAAAGTAAAGTAAAAAGGCATGTATTCGAAAATATTAAAATGTCATTAAAAAAAGATAGAGGGGCTGTAAAACACCAAAAACAAATGAGAGTGGACAGAACTACTGCCACTGGCTTCTGCGTGACGGCGCCATCTTGGGGAAGAAAAAAAAATTGGACTACGTCGGCGGGCCGGATTAAAAAGCCTAAAAAGCCTTACTTTGACCTGAGTTAAGGGTTAGTCTCCAGAATTCAAGGCTCTAAATCTCTGATCCCGGCCTCTAGGGGGCCCTGTTTTGGAACATGGAGCATGGCATAGCAATGTGTCATGAAGCAAAACAAGGTAAAGCAGATAATCTGACAAATACATACAAAACACAGGTTTAAATAGACAGACAAAGGCTGATTACCAGTCCCACACAGCTGGTTATAGGCGGAAGGGAAGCCTGGAGAGACTTAAGAGCCAAAAAAACAAACAAACTAACCAAATCCCGAAATAACCCTAATAACTAGTATAGTAGTTTCAAATTGAGGAAGAGTTTTTGGTATTTTCCTTTCATTATTTGCCTGAAAAACAAAAAAATGGCGGTCCACGGTTTAAAAAAAATCTCCATCAACTCTGAGATTGGACTCCACCATCTTGTCAGGTGACCCCAGAAACCAGCCAGGGTAAAAAGAGATTTACCTACATAATATATTGATCGAACAAATTGGCAACCAATCCAGGTTGTACTCCTCCAAATCCAGTCAAGTCCACCTTTGACCTCACTGACAATAAACACTTTACTGCATCGAGTATAAGGACACATCAATGAAATATTACACCCATTCCTTCAAAAATATACACCATAAAAATATGTCTATCCATCCTACACGTTCTTTTAGAGCCTTTAATCAAAAATGTCCATACTCAGCACTTTTCTGTCTTACTTTAGCTCCTGTTAACACATAAATGGTGCACAATGTGTGGCTACCATTAGAGTATAACACTCGGGTCATAAGAAGCTTTCAGGCGGAAATACCCCCACATACCCACATATATACCAGCTACCCTCCATTCCTAGTTCCCGTCACACTTCTGGCAAAAACCTGCCTTTTTTTCAGAGTTTTAAAAATAGTATTAAGCTTGTTCTGGCTGGGTTCAATTGAGTGGCCCAGTTCGAAGCCCAACTGGAAACAAGGTAAAGGGGTCCTAATACCTCCCAACTCCATCCACATCCACTTACATGTACAGTGGTACCTCGACATAAGAGTGCCCCGACATACGGGCAATTTGAGATACGAGTCAAATTTTGGGGAAATATTTATCTTGAGATACGAGAAAAAATTTTGGGCAAGTATTTATCTTGAGATACAAGGAAAAAATGTTGGGCGAGTATTTATCTTGAGATACGAGTAAAATTTTGGGCAAATATTTATCTTGAGATACGAGTAAAATTTTGGGCAAATATTTATCTTGAGATACGAGTAACATTTTGGGCAAATATGTATCTTGAGATACGAGTAAAATTTTGGGCAAATATTTATCTTGAGATACGGGTAAAATTTTTGGCAAATATTTATTTTGAGATACGAGTAAAATTTTGAGCAAATATTTATCTTGAGATACGAGTAACATTTTGGGCAAATATTTATCTTGAGATACAAGTAAAATTTTGGGCAAATATTTATCTTGAGATTAGAGTAACATTTTGGGCAAATATTTACCTTGAGATATGAGTAACATTTTGGGCAAATATTTGTCTTTAGATACGAGTGGGGGCGGGTGAGGGGTTTACCTATGTGAAATCTGTCTAATTTTAGTACTACTAAACACATTGTAGTACTACTAAACACATTGTAGTACTATTAAACACATTGTAGTACTACTAAACACATTTTAGTACTACTAAACACATTGTAGTACTACTTAACACATTTTAGTACTACTAAACACATTTTGGTACTACTAAACACATTTTAGTACTATTAAACCACTAGTTACTTCTTAGTTAATAGATAGCGAATTAGCACAAATAAAAATGTTTTCCCATTCAAATATCCGCTTTTTGTTGTTTTTTCAGAGGGCTAAAACCAATTAGTTTTTAGTTCATTTCTATGAGAAACATTCATTTGACTTACGAGTAAATCGACATACGAGCTCAGCCCCGGAACACATTAATCTCATATCTCAAGGTACCACTGTATAAACATGATTAATTCCCACACAAAGAAGTCTGATACAGCAAGCACAATTTTAAGTGACTGACAGTTTTTTAAATAATATGTTTTGCAACTCAGCCTCATTATTTGCATAGCGAGAGACTTACTTTGGGGTTTCGGAATGCTCAACGCGTACATTAGTCCAGGCGGAAAGATAATGGAGATTTATGAGGGTGTGTGTTGATGTTTTTTTTTTTACCCGAATAAGAACGCTTATTGGATATAATGACCGCAAGGGTCATCTTTCATTCTTGGGGAACTTTTTTTTTCGACACGGGGCGGACAGTTTAAATTCGACAGGACAGGCAATGGTTCTCAGAATATTGAAAACACAAACAAACCAAGAAAAATACATTTTATAGATTTTAATATAACGTCGCATAACTGGTTATTAATATTCTGAAAAACAGCCATTTTGAATGTTGAGTTGAAATATAAGAAAACATGAAAATTGCACCTAACTGACTTATTACACTTTATAGGAATTGTGATTGATGGATATCGCATTTAATTAAACAGTAAAATAGGTCAAAACATAATTTAATATGAAATGTATGTTCAACAAACCTGCTTTAAGATTTCTTAATACATTCCTATTGACTTTGTACTTAATACTTTTTACTTAAATGAGTGATGAGTATCTTGATACTTAAGTCCTTTTTTTCGGTTTATGTTTCATATGTACTGTTAACGGATGCACTTTTTTATATGTATCGTATTCGCTTTTATTTATTATTTTTCCACCCAAGATGGCGCCGTCATGCAGAAGCCAGTGGCAGTAGCTGTGTCCACTCTTATTTGTTTTTGGTGTTTAACAGCCCCTCTATCTTTTTTTTAAATGACATTTTAATATTTAATACATTCCTTTTTACTTTACTTTGTACTTTATACTTTTTACTTGAATGATGAGTGATGAATATGTTAATATTTTAGTCCTTTTTTTCAGTTTATCTTACATATGTACTGTTAACGGATGCACTTTTTTATTTGTATCGTATCTTATGCTGACCCGGCTCATCTGTTACATTTTTAAAGTCAATATGGCCGCCGGGCCCAAAAGTTTGCCCACCCCTGGACTAGAGCAACAATCATTATTCTTTCAAAACATTAAAGTTAGAGTTTTGAGACCGATTCCAAGTTTTTTTTGTTTGTTTTTCGTGTTTTTACAGCCCCTATATCTTTTTTTTTAAATGCCTTTTTAATATATCTTAATACATTTCTTTTTACTTGACTTTATACTTTTTACTTTAATGATGAGTGATGACTACGTTAATACTTTACTCCTTTTTTTCTGTTTATCTTTCATATGTACTGTTAACGGATGCACTTTTTTATTTGTATCTTATCTTGTGCTGACCCCGCCCATCTGTCAAATTTTTCAAGTCAATATGGCCCCCGGGCCCAAAAGTTTGCCCACCCCTGGACTAGAGCAACAATTGTTATTCTTTCTAAACACTAAAGTTGTAGTTTTGAGACCGATTTCAAGTCTTTGGTGTTCAATAAGAACCTAAGCAAGTTCTTTAAAAAAAATCAGTGTATATTGTATTTCCTCACTCCTTGTCACATCACAGTAGCTTGCCTGTCATGCTCAGGGACACGGATTCATTTATTTCCCCTCGTCAGGCAGTTTGTCCTTTTCCGCCGTCACAAAGCCGTGGTGGAACCGATGGAGGTTGACCAAATAATCTGCCAATTCCCTCCTGAGAAACGCACAGACGACAAAATTCTGGGGGGGAATGAACATATAAGTCTCTCAAGCCCTCATCCCCAAAAGCTGGATCAGCAGTTGTGTCACTGACTCCCCCACTAAGAGCTCCAGATTTGAACTTTAAGAGGAGGAGGAGGAGTGCTCGCCATTTCATGGCTTCACTTTTAATTCACGTTTAATCGCAACATCTCGCGCGGGATCACAAAAGCGGAACGCTGACGGCCCGTAACATTGGTTTCTAACCAACGCCTCATTCAAAATGTCAATGGGTCGTTGTTGCTATGCAGACTTAAATTAGCGTTTTATTTATATATAATATAACATTCAAGTTATGCTAAGTCAGTGTTTTACAACCATTTTTTTTGTATTGTAAAAATTAAAAAAGGGTAATTTAAAACTGTCCCATATTCAGAATACAAAGTTATTCTCTTCAATGTTGAAATGAATGTTTTTATTGTTATTATACAAATAAATAGAGATTTATAGCTTTAAAAAGGAATCAATTAAACACTAAATGTATTTTAATATATAATATTTCAGTGCTGTAAACCATTTGTGTCACTTTTTTAATTTTTTTTTGGTATATTATTCTTTTTATGGCTACATTTTATACTTTATTGTGAAATGTTGAATATCTTTGTAGTTTTTTAATTAAAATAAAGGCATTCAATACAATTCAAGTTGATGTTTAATTAATTTCTCGTAATTTAATGATTTTTTGACAATAATCGCTTCATATTACACAAAAAATATAGTTTTGTTGCATACACTTTACATTGTCAAAATTTGAAACCAAATCCATATTGGTTTACCTTGTGTGGAGTTTGCATGTGGTTCAGGGCCCGTGTGGGTTTTCTCCGGGTACTCTGGTTTCCTCCCACATTCCAAAGAAATGCATTATAGGCTGATTGGACACCAATTGGATGGGCTCCAGCACCCCCAGCGACCCTGGAGGACAAAACAGTTCAGAAAATGAGATATGAGATGAGATTAATTATTTTAATAATTTTCTGGGTGATTTTAAGATTCAAAAAGAGGCAAAAAAAAGCATTTACGGTTCATAAAAAGCAGTCAATATTAAATTTTTCGGGTTATTACTTCATTCTATATGGCCAAAAATTACTGTGATGTACTTCCATTGATAGAGAAAATATTTTATTCAACTTTATGACAAATAAATATTGTAATTAGATTCCTCTTTTTTTCCGAGGGACCTTGAACGCCTCATCATTTAAAGCAATGTAGTTTGCTGTCAATTATTTTTCTGCAGTTTGGGCTTTAAATGATAACGAGTCGTCTAAGAATGTTGAAATTGTTGCCAGTCGAGTTAAGCTTTCAAGTTAAGATGATTTCTATTTCCATACAATTCCAATAGGGAGGATGATGCTTTGAAATGGAAGCAAGTTGTGCCCCGGAACGCTTTATGTTCCAATTTATTTTAGCACATCCCACAGGGTGCTCTCATTTGTCCGTGACAAGCTTTGGGGCTAAACATCGATTTCCTGTGGCGTTAATTAAAGCATTTACAATGCGTCTCCTGTCAGCTGCTGATTTTTTTCATCCATTTTTTATTTATTTATTTTATTTTTTTTACCAGCGTATGTCTCGTTAGTCCTCGCTTTCATTACAGGTGTATTTATATATTTTATTTGATTTATTTATTTATTTTTCACCCCTGGAGTTATGTTAAATTGTCCAACCGGATCGTGAACACAACGCTATTTTTTGTCATCTTCACACAGGAATAATCATACACCTGAAGGCCAAAGTATAAAAAATAAAAAAAACACTTGATCGAGGGTATGAGATTATATTTCTAGGCTCAGATCGGTATTACAGAAATGTCATGATAAACGTCAAAAGTGATATTTCGTAGTGGGTAAAGAGTTTTCTGATTCTGTGACCCTTATAGTCCTAATGGCATTTACCGATGACGCATACAAAAATAAAGTTCAATCGGATCTAACGATTCAAATAGTTTACTTTTATCAATATTTCATTTTTGTAAAGAAATCAAATACACAATCAGCAAGTTTACTCACGTTTTTATTGTAGCAAACACGTCTAGCGTGTTAAAAACATTTGATGGGAATGCGCACCTGGATAAAACGGAAATGAGACCGTTACTTTCAAAATAAAACAACGTTTAGACAACGTGCAAATAGCAACATGTATTTCCAACATGACGTTTCGAAATTAAATATTTACCAAGATATTTTACAAAAAATCCCTTTAATTACAACTATAAATTGATTGACGAGCCTGTTTACTTGAAAATTGTGGAGTTTAAACTAAATATATTTAACTTTTTTTTCTTTACCATTTTACTGTGTAATTCATTAAGTGGGAGGAGTCCAGCCAATCATGGGGAACATCGTATCGCAGCCAATCACGGCATTGACAATGTTTGTGAATGAAGCTTAAGCTAACTAAGCTAACGTCAACGTGATACTTGGACTCCGCGAAACAGCATTAAAAAGTACTAACTGCTTATTTTAAATTGGAATGGATGTCGAAGTATGTGCATGTACAAATAGAAGAACAAGCGTTAACTGGGGAGCATATTTTGTTTTTCGAGTTAGAAATGTTTGTCCTGCAAAACATGAGGTGAAGTTAAAGTGAGTGAGTTTTCAGATAGTAAAATATGGACTACTAAATAGAAGCTACACTACATCAAGCAAAGACGTAAACAAATCGGGTAAGTCAGAATTGTGCATATTTTAATGCTATTTATTAAAATGATTTATGTATGGATATTAATGATTTAATGTTATGGCTAGATCATTTATGGGTAGTAAAAAATATACCTGGTGATGGTAGGTGCAGGGGTTAGTTTTAGGGGGTTACTCCAGAAAACTCCTGAGAAACTTCCTAAAATCCCTTAAAAAATTCTCAAGCAATCATTTGAGAAAAGTACCAAATTTCTAATTTAAATGCCTCAAAATTCACACAATCTGCCATCTTACTTACGCATTTGATTGTGATTCATCTGAGTTACAACTTCTGACGAATGATTCGTCTTGTGCGACTTCAGCATGGCAATTAATTTGTAATTGATTGCATAGGTAACCTCTATTTTATATAATATAATATATACAGGGTGTCTCAAAAAAATGTACTCACTTTTAGAATAAAATGTACTCACTTTTAGAATAAAAGGTCATTCTAAAAGTCAGTAATTTTTTTGAGACACCCTGTATATATATAAAACAATTCTTAATTTTTTTAATTATTAATTGAAATGTATCCATATATATATATTTTAATGTATTTGTTTTTCTATTTTTTTAAATGTATACATATATTTTTATGTATATATATTTTTTAATGTGTATATATATATGTATATTTTTTTAAATATATATATATACACATATATTTTTTTAAATATGTATATATAAATATATTTTGGGGCTTGTTTTTTAGTAGAGTAACTTCTGATTGTGAATATCAGCGTGAATTTTTAAATTTTTTGATGAATTTACAAAAATATTATTAAAAAATCCATGATGTAGTGAACCCATGATATCTGAGGGATTACTGTACTCACATTTTTGTTTAAGCTAACGCGTCTACCCTGCTACAATCAACAGAATGCACAAATTAGCGCGCTACACAAAAAATAATACAACATTTTGACAACCTCCAAATAGCCAAACTTATTTCAAACATAACATTGCTTTCCGAAATGAACCTTTTATCAAGATGCCTAACGAAAAATCCCTATAATTACAAACTTAAATATACCCAGTGTATTTACATGCATTTTTTAAATTGAAATTTGGGGTAGTTGAAACCCTTTGTGATGCTGGCAGTAAATTCGACTGTGGTTCGGCATGCAGATGTTGCCCACTGGCGCCAAACGGTGGCCTGAATGCTAATGGGATGTTGTAATGAGACCTTTGAAGTCGGCAAAAGCACACTGTTACAGAATGGTAATGCGGAGAATAAAAACTCCTCCTATTTGAACGGTGAGCGCTTTATGAGCTTTCTCTCCGACGCCGCATTTCTCTCTACCCACCACTTCGCTCCGATAGATCCGCCATCGCAACTCGGCCCTGCGAAAAAAAAAACGACGTAGCGATCCGTGGGAAAAGAACGAGTACGAGGACCCAACAGGGATGGAGCTGGATTATTGGTTTAAAGAGAAGCGGTGAGAGTGGAGAAAAAGAAGAATACACGAATATGTGGGCGTCAAACTGTTGCGGGCCGCTTCGTTGTTACCGGTTTCCTCCGGATTGCCTTTAAAGCGATGCAGGATGTTCAATAACAAAATGTTGAATATTTCCTATTACAGTTATAACTTGAGATATGAGCTTAATGCTTTTCACGACTGTGCTCTTATGTCAAATCAAAAGTTATCATTTAAAATGACTAAAAACTAATTACTCTGTTCCAAACCCTCTGAAAAAATAAACACCAAAATTAGGATATTAGAATGGAAAGACATGTTTTTAATTGGGTTATCGATATTAAAAGAAGCCCCGCCCTCTTGTCGTGTATATCACTGCGGAGCCACCTCGTGGCCGCATGGTATGCTCTTATCTCAAAATTTTCTCGTATCTCAAGGTAAAAATGTGTTCTGAATTTTCCTCATATCTCAAGGTAAAAATGTGCTTGGAATTTTCCTCATATCTCAAGGTAAAAATGTGCTTGGAATTTTCCTCACATCTCAAGGTAAAAATGTGCTCTGAATTTTCCTCATATCTCAAGGTAAAAATGTCCTCTGAATTTTCCTCATATCTCAAGGTAAAAATGTGCTCTGAATTTTCCTCATATCTCAAGGTAAAAATGTGCTCTGAATTTTCCTCATATCTCAAGGTAAAAATGTGCTCAGAATTTTCCTCATATCTCAAGGTAAAAATGTACTCTGAATTTTCCTCATATCTCAAGGTAAAAATGTACTCTGAATTTTCCTCATATCTCAAGGTAAAAATGTGCTGTGAATTTTCCTCATATCTCAAGGTAAAAATGTGCTCTGAATTTTCCTCATATCTCAAGGTAAAAATGTGCTCTGAATTTTCCTCCTATCTCAAGGTAAAAATGTGCTCTGAATTTTCCTCATATCTCAAGGTAAATATGTGCTCTGAATTTTCCTCATATCTCAAGGTAAAAATGTGCTGTGAATTTTCCTCATATCTCAAGGTAAAATGTGCTTGGAATTTTCCTCATATCTCAAGGTAAAAATGTACTCTGAATTTTCCTCATATCTCAAGGTAAAAATGTGCTCTGAATTTTCCTCATATCTCAAGGTAAAAATGTGCTCTGAATTTTGCTCATATCTCAAATGTCTCGTATGTTAGGACACTCATATGTCAAGGTATTACTGTATCAGCATTCCTTAATGTGTACGCATTTGTGCATTTTATTTTGGGCAAAATTCATCTTATTTTTCATTTTCTGAACCGCTTCATCCTCATTAAGTTAGCTAGGGGTGCCAGAGCCTATCCCAGCTGACCCCAGGGGCCAGCCAATCGCAGGACAGCAAAAAACTTAAAAACTACTACTGAAAACTACTAAAATGTACTTTTATTTCTGCATTGTGTGAATATTTCCAAATTTTTGAATGTGGGAGGAAACTGGAGTACCTGTAGAAAACCCACACAGGTGAACATGCTTACTCCACACAGATGTACATGACCTGGATTTGAACCCAGAACCCCACAGCTGTGAGGCCAACACGCTAACCACTTGCCCCACCGGGCCACTAATTTAATTTTACACGCCACGAAAAATAATGCCACTCATTTGACACCTGTTTCTCAACTTAAACACGCCCACTTTTGCCTTCTGAAAAAGAACATAAACTGAGTTCAGCTATCAAAACAGTGTCATTTCTTGTTTGAGAATTGACCAGGGACTTTTGTGTCTCTATCTGTCTTCCAAAAACACCGCAGAACAAAAATTAAAGTCGAAAAAGAACAACTTTAATCCACCCGTTTGCTAGAAAAGTGAGATTCTTTTACCCTACCGTCGCCTGCATTACGGTGATAGGTGAATGTCATTTTCAAACAATGACATCCTAACAAGCAGTTTAAATAAATGTCAACCTGGAGACACCATTGTGCTGGCTTCTTTGTGCGCTTTTGCTGTAATTGTCGACAACCTTGAGAATGTTGACAAGCCACAGACTCGCTTTAGTTCCTTTCCTACTTGACAAAGTCATTAGAACTCAACAAAAAAAACTTCTTTACTGCATTGGATCAGTGCAGTTTAGCTTGTGGACTTCAATAAAAATAAAAATAAAGCATTCCAACAGTGTGTTTGAGTTTGATTTATTTAATAAGGGACTGTACATAATAATAAACATATTTATATTCATGTTAATGAGCATATATTTGTAAATATGTGAGATTGTAGCCAAAGGGCTAATTTCATCTTTAGTCCCTTGTGTAGGTTGAGGTGAAATGATAACATACACACCCACACACCCACAAGTAGCACAGTTTTAAACAACTTTGTGATCGCAATTTTGTTGGTCTAACAGCCAGGCTTTAAGATGATTGGCCAAGAGGTTCACGTATGTTAATTGGTATTGAGTTCCAGGTATGAACAGAGGAAGGGCTTTGGATAATTTAGTACTCTTTTAGAAGGGAACTACACAGTCACCTCTAGAGCCAGCCCTTGTTAATGTGTTGGATTTTTTTTGTATAAAATCTTGCAGTGGAGGAGGAGCTATGTTTTGGAAGATTTTGTAAACTAATATTACTTGATTTCAAGTCGTGAGTCCATTAATTTTGGCAGATGTAACTGAAACAAGCACTTTTTTTAAGGGAATTACACAGTCACCTCTAGAGCCAGCCCCTTGGATTTTTTTTGTACAAATTCTTGCAGTGGAGGAGGAGGTTTGTGTTTTAAACTAAGCATATTTGATTCAAATTCATGATTCCACAATTTTTTGCAGAGGTAAGGTACCGTATTTTCAGGACTATAAGGCGCACTTAAAAGTCTTACATTTTCTCCAAAATAGACAGTGCGCCTTATAATCCAGTGCGCCTTATATATGGAAAAAACTGAAAACCAAAAACGAAAAACCACCACTGTCGGTATTAAAAAAAACAAACGCCTGAACTGAAACAATACTGTTAAATATGCAGATTCCATCTTAGTTTACAAAATCTTCCATCATATAACTCCTCCCCCATTTTATACCAAAAAATCCAAAACATCAACAATGGCTGGCTCTAGAGGTGACTGTAGTGAGTCCTTCATACCTGGAAGTCAATAGCAATTACCGTATTTTCACGACTATAAGGCGCACTTAAAAGTCTTACATTTTCTCCAAAATAGACAGTGCGCCTCATAATACAGTGCACCTTATAATACAGTGCGTCTTATAATACAGTGTGCCTTATAATACAGTGCGCCTTATATACGGAAAAATGTCATTCATTGAGGGTGCGCCTTATAATGTGGTGCGCCTTATAGTCGTGAAAATACGGTATTTGACAGTGCGGGTGTGTTTTTAGCTTTCTCTTCTGGCTTTCTTCTTTACACTTATTTTTTATTCTTCCCTTAAATCACACCCATTACAGCCCATTTCCATGCCAGCATTTGCACTCTGGGACCTCTACCACACTTTAAAACTGTTTCTGTTTCATGGTGCTTTTCGTTAGCACTCTTGCAACCGGGTTTTTTTTTTCCCCAAAAAACTTCCCCACACCCCTTTCAACAGCCCACGTGTCACTGTTCCCTTGCCTTATTTTCCCTCTAAATTGTTTTTTTTAAGGCGATAATAAGGCTATAACTGACAGTAAGCGAAGGAAGAAAACAATGGGTTGCGTTTTAGAAGTTCGTCATGCACACTAACGAAAGTCATTTGGTGGCGTAAACCTCGTTTTTGTGAGCCATTTGGGCAAGTTTTTAGATGAAAACAGCATAAAAATATTTCTAAAATGGGAACGAAAATGGATGTTCTTGTGATATTGTTTTATATATTCAATTAAAACCAGGAATACAGAAAAAATGTTCAAACTAAGGAGCTAACGTTGAACCCTTATTCATGCATTAGATAACAGATTTTTTTAAAAAGTGCATTAAAAAACACTTTTGGGGAAATGCAGTAGTGGACAAACTAGCTAAAGCAGCGAAAAATGAACAAAAAAAGTTACTAGACTATCACCTTAGTTTCTTTCCAGTGAAATTTAAGGTATTTTTTTCCATATATAAGTCGCAGCACAAAATGAAGATGGCAATAAATAGTCACACTGCAGTATAGGACATTTTTAGAGGGGCAAATCTACATTTTTATCCAAAACGAAAAACAAACATATGTTAATGTAATAATGATACAATGGGAAACAACTGGCTCAAGAAGCAAAACATTATTTCAGATATTTCAAGACTTAAAAAAATAGAGGAAAAACAATACATTTACCGTATTTTCACGACTATTAGGCGCACCACATTATAAGGTGCACCCTCAATGAATGACATCTTGTCCATATATAAGGCGCACTGTATTATAAGGTGCACTGTATTATGAGGCACACTGTCTAATTTGGGGAAAATTTAAGACTTGTGAGCCTTATAGTGGTAAATATACAGTAATTGCTATTGACTTCCAGGTATGAAGCACTCACTACTTTACAGTCACCTCTAGAGCCAGCCATTGTTGATGTTTTGTATAAAATCTTGCAGTGGGGGAGGAGCTATATGATGGAAGATGTTGTAAACTAAGATGGCATCTGCATATTTAACAGTATTGTTTCAGTTCAGGTGTTTGTGTTTTTTTAATATCCGACAGTGGTGGTTTTTCCTTTTTGGTTTTCTGTTTTTTCAATATATAAGGCGCACTGGATTATAAGGTGCACTGTCTATTTTGGAGAAAATTTAAGACTTAAGTGCGCCTTATAGTCGTGAAAATATGGTACACATAATTTACAGCCAAAAAACTGACCAATACAGTAATTTATTTCAAAATAGAGGAAATATACGCAAAAAAACACAAAACAAGTTTTATTTTGACGTCTATGAATGAAATTCAAGAAAACAAAAATACTTTAAGTAATATTCACCATCAAAAGAATTTAGATAAATTTCTGCAAAAAAATGCCAGCCAAACTATGGAAAAAGTGTAAAAATACACAATATTTATATATATTATATTTATTATATCAAACTTTAATGGCATATTCATTGAAAATACCGTCATTTTTCACCAAGTTGTCTCAATTTGATGGAGTATCCATATCTGACCCAATGTCAAAAAGTATTACATATAAAAATCAATAGAGTTCATGACAAACTGATCTCGGACCACAACTCACTATGGGTCCATAAAGGCATCACATCACGCAAGGTGCTTCGCTAACGAGACATATAAAAAATAAATAAAAGGTGTGCTTTCAATTTTTAGTGGCGCTTAAAGCGACTCATCTTTTTTCAAGCCCATCATTCCCCTACCGTCATTCCTTTCAATCTCATGGACGCACTTATGGCGGCTTTGACTTATGGAGTGCTTTCATGATGCGTGCCAGTGCCATTGAACCCGACCCGGGCCGGCAAAACACGACAGCAACGTGCTGACGGATGCTAATGTCAAACATCACCTTGCTGAGCCAAGTGGATCAAAGTGTAGCTGCAAGTATATATATTCAAATAAATATGAATTGTCCAATTGTAATCATATGTTTTCATCCATTTTCTGGTACTTGAAAGTGCTAGTGTTAAGTGTTTATTATTTTCGTATAATCTTGACGACGGCAATTGCCTCTTCATGCCTGTGACTCAACAATGTCAATATTAATTTAGAGAGAATTATTTTTCTGCTTTTGTATTGGATTTTGACCACTTATGGAGAAAAAATGACTCATGTTTTATATCTTTATAAAACATGATTAATGAATGTGTGTAGGTATGTTAAGATTCTCTCGCTACGTTTGTCCAAACCGTGCAATGTAGAGAGTTGGAAATTTGTATTGTGGCTAGGTCAAAACTAAGGAAATTTTTTGTAGAAAGTTTTCGAATGGAAATCAATGACACAACTTGAACATAATTGGGTCAATGTAAATGAATGGAGATGTTTTTTAATGGAATGAATTTATTGTTGTTATACAAGTATGAGATTTAAAGCTTCACCATGAAGTGCACAAATAAATAATCCATAATAAATACGCAGTCAACATAAGTAGTCAATTACATAAATAAGTGATCAACATAAGTAGTCAACAACATAAATATGGTAGTGAACATAAGTAGTCAACTACATAAATAAGTATTGAACATAAGTAGTCAACTACTTAAATAAGTAGTCAACATAAGTACTCCAAGATAAATAAGTAGTCAACATAAGTACTACAACATAAATAAGTAGTCAACATAAGTAGTCAACAACAAAAATAGGTAGTCAACATTATTAGTCAACAACAAAAATAGGTAGTCAACATGAGTAGTGAACAACATAAATAGGTAGTCAACAACATAAATAGGTAGTCAACAACATAAATAGGTAGTCAACAACATAAATAGGTAGTCAACAACATAAATAGGTAGTCAACAACATAAATAGGTAGTCAACAACATAAATAGGTAGTCAACAACATAAATAGGTAGTCAACAACATAAATAAGTAGCCAACATAATTAGGCAACAACTTAAATAAGTAGTCAGCATAACTAGTCAACAATATAAATAAGTAGTCAACATAGATAAGTAGTCAACAACATAAGCAGTCAACACAGATAAGTAGTCAACCCAGATAAGTACTCAATGTCAGTAGTCAACATATCTAAGCAGTCAGCAACCTAAGTAGTCAACATAGACAAGTAGTCAACATACATAAGTAGTCAACATAGTCAACAACATAAATAGTATTTGACATGAATTAAAGAATGTTGACATGTATGTTTTTGTCACTATTCTTAAATCACGTGTGACGATTGGCGCTTTGAAAAAAATCAGTGTATTTGGTTTACTCATTTTACACGTTTCCACATTATTTTTCCTCAGTCAGGGCATTCCCCTAACTCATAGTCCCAAAACTGCCCGGACTGATGTCAACTGACCTTAATGGCCAAATTAGCCCGTCAACTGGAATAAGAGGTTGACACCATCTCACCCCCCAGCCGTCCATTACAGCTGAAGCCACCGTGGCATCATCACAACGGACTAAAACGCTAAATCCACCAGCCGTGGTGTGTCTTTCTACCGCTGTTTTCTTAAATGCCAGCGTCAGTCAGCGATAGGTCAGGACAACAAGCACTTAAATACGGCTTGTCGCTGATTAATGAGAGGTGTTGCTGGTGGTGGTGGTGGTGGTGGTGGGGGATGTTTTGTAAATAGCCGCGGGTGAGTCAGGCAGGCGTTCGGGCACCTCTGGGAACGTGTTTGGACTGACGGCAAATCCAATCAGATCCCGGCGAGCCCACAGTGGCCCAATTTGCCACCGCTACGGCATTAAGAGGCACCGATGGACTAATGGTAGCAGATTAGCGTCACTTAGCACAAGATTGGTGTTCGCACGTCGCTTTATTCGATGAGAGGCCAAGTGTTGATTGGACGACTGTGAGGAGGTAGTGGTGGCGTCCAGTCTTGGATATTACCACGCGGTGGGAAATCAGTAATGTCATACATGGTGTTTGTTGAGTAAAATTGCTTAGTTAGGGAATTGGGTAAGGATGTTGGAAATAAAAATGTGATGTGTTAAGGTTGCATGAGAGCTTTTTGGTTGATTTATAAACTATGAGAAACTTTTTTAAAAGTCAGTGACCAATCGATTTAAAGATGGCTGGACCGGGCCGATTGGTCCATTGCATTTGAGATAAAATCATTCAAGATTAAAAGGTTTTAGCCGGCTGAGGGTTGAAAGGATCAAGCGGGAAAATGGTTTTGGGGTTTGAATGGGAATAAATGATTGACGTCTAGTTTTTGATAGGAAATGAATTGTGTCAAAATAAAATGTTCCAGAGTTGCAGAGGTAGGTTAAGTGACGTTGGGTTATGTGAAAAATGAAGGGTTATGTTACATTGTGTTATGTTACATTGCGTTATGTTACGTTGTGTTGTGTTACATTGCGTTATGTTACATTGCGTTATGTTACATTGCGTTATGTGTACATTGCGTTGTGTACATTGCGTTATATTACATTGTGCTATGTTACATTGCATTATGTTACATTGTGGTATGTAACATTGCAGTATGTTACATTGCGTAAAGTTACATTGCGTTATGTTACATTACTTTATGTTGCATTGCGTTATGTTACATTGCTTTAGGTTACACTGCTTTAGGTTATATTACATTATGTTACATTGCGTTGTTACATTGCGTTATGTTACATTGCGTTATGTTGCATTGCGTTATGTTACATTGCGTTATGTTGCATTGCGTTATGTTACATTGCGTTATGTTACGTTACTTTGCGATGTTATGTTATGTAAAAAAAATAAGCATTATGTTACATTGCGTTATGTTGCATTGGTGTATTTTGTGTTGCTCTACGTTGGTTATGCTATGTAAAAAAATAGAGCATTATGTTATAAGGCGGTGAAAGAATTTATGCCAAAATAAAATGTTCAAGAGTTCCAGAGTACGTTACGTGACGTGTTCCGCAAAAAAATGTAGCGTAATGTTACATTGTGTTATGTTATGTTACATTGTGTTATGTTACACTGTGATATGTTATGTAAAAAAATTAAGCATTATGTTACATCGCGCTGTTACGCCTCTTTGCGTTATGTTATGCCAAACAATTGAAGCATTATCATATATTTTAAAAATATTTATTATGTTACATTGTTTAAAAAAAATCTATTATTTCACTTTGCGTTGTGCTAAAAACAAAGTTTTATGTTACGTTGTATTACATGAACTAAAAAATGACCTCTTCAGTACTTACACAATGTTATGTTAGGTTAACTCATGATATGTTATGTTATGTGAGTACACAATTCAGTGCTTTTAGAGTTTTTTTGCGCATCATACATAGACCAAATAGATACATGTGTACATTAGAAGCACAGATTGTATTTTAAGACCCACAAATGCGTCATCGGCTTGGTTTGACAACTTGGATGTCTGTGGTCTGGAGAGTAATTGCTCCTATTAGTCCAGAGTGTGTCTTTGTCTCCTGCCTAATTCATTTTCTCTCATCCGTGCCCAGGTGGGAGGATCCTTTGTCCACTTCTTTTTCTCCTTCTTCTGCTTCTTTTTGTTCTGCTGCTTGACACAAAGCAGACGGCGCGGGGGCCCGATTGTTTGTTGTGTCGCTGTGATGAAGAGGATGATTTAGAGCGCTGTGGCACCGGGCCCTGACCAACGAATCTTTTAATTCCCTCACATGGTTTTTTTTTTTGTGCTGGCTTTTCAAGGACAAGAGGCAGGAAAATGTTATTAGCAGTTAGAAAAGTAACTGTAGCGTCAGTAGCCTTGCGAGGTAAATACTCCTGGCCCGATTCATTGATTCATTGTACAGTCACGTCTTGCCAACCAAAGTGTATAACTGATTTGATGATTGAGCCAATCAGATGCAGTCGTGACCAGGAAGCCGCTATCTGCTCGGATACGATGGTGGAATGAATAAGTGAATAAGTTGTGCTCCAGTTTAAGTCATAGAAGAAGCTAAACTATGGGAAGATTGTGTGATGTTCTGTCCGAAAAGAAATCTCGAGTATTTTCTTTACTATAAGGCGCATATTTGATGAATGGCTTATCTTATAATTTGATTTAGATGTATGGTGCGGTGGATTGTAAGAGGAAGTAATAGTAATGAAGGAGGTAGTGATATTGGTTGTATTAATAGTAGTAGTGGATTGCGTTATACAGTCATTAGAATGTGCTGTGGTAGTAGATAGTTGAGGTAGTGGTAGTGGAAGTTGTAGTTGAGGTAGTGGTAGTTGTAGTTGAGGTAGTGGTAGGTGAGGTAGTGGTAGTTGTAGTTGAGGTAGTGGTAGTGGAAGTTGTAGTTGAGGTAGTGGTACTGGAAGTTGTAGTTGAGGTAGTGGTAGTGGTAGTTGAGGTAGTGGTAGTGGTAGTTGAGGTAGTGGTAGTTGAGCTAGTGGTAGTTGTAGTTGAGGTAATGGTAGTTGTAGTTGAGGTAGTGGTAGTTGTAGTTGAGGTAATGGTAGTTGTAGTTGAGGTACTGGAAGTTGTAGTTGAGGTAGTGGTAGTGGTAGTTGAGGTAGTGGTAGTGGTAGTTGAGGTAGTGGTAGTTGAGCTAGTGGTAGTTGTAGTTGAGGAAATGGTAGTTGTAGTTGAGGTAGTGGTAGTTGTAGTTGAGGTAATGGTAGTTGTAGTTGAGGTAATGGTAGTGGTAGTGGTAGTTGAGGTAGTGGTAGTTGAGGTAGTGGTAGTTGAGGTAGTGGTAGTGGTAGTTGAGGTTGAGGTAGTGGTAGTTGAGGTAGTGGTAGTGGTAGTTGAGGTAATGGTAGTGATAGTTGTTGTTGAAGTTGAGGTAATGGTAGTGATAGTTGTAGTTGAAGTTGAGGTAATTGTAGTTGAGGTAATTGTAGTTGGTTGTTGTAGTTGTAGTGATAGTTGTGGTAGTGGTAGCAGTAGTTGTGGTAGTGGTGATGGTAGTAGTGGTGGCGGTGGTGGTAGTAGTGGTGATGGGGGTAGGAGTGGTAGTAGTAGCGATGATGCTCAGAGTGGTAGTAGTGTTAATAGTAGTTGTAGTAGGTGGATGTTATACTTATTCACTAGATGAGCTTGTAGTAGTAGTAATGGTTAAGGGTTGGGTGATACATCCACTGTGTTAAAGGGAATTTCATACAGTGATTAACGATATAGATTCATATCTGAGGCACACTGCTGGTCTCTGAGTTGTGCCTTATAATGGGGAAAGTACAGTACTTAAAAACGTCAGCTAGAGTCGTCGACCCCTGCCATTGTGTGCTTGTTCCATTCCCAGCTCACTTTCCGTCTGTCCCGTTTCAATGGGATCGCTTTGTGCCAACTTCTCCACCACATGGACAAAGACCATATGTGTTTCCTGAGCAAAAGGCCATCACTCTCGCTAATTAGCTGTTCAAATCACCTCTGAGGCTCTTTCCCTCCATCCAGTCGCCCCCTAATTTTAACAACACCCCTCGGAATTTTAGCTGAAGTCTTTGTCCCGCTCGTTACGGAGGAAGACAAATTAGGCTCAACCTGGACGGTTGTCCCTATAACTGTTGTTGCTCCTCCTCTTTTAGGCTGATGAAGTGATGAGGGAAGACCTGATAAACTAGTGTATTGCCCCAAATATAAGACGACACCCTCTTTTTCAAGACCTAAGTATAAAAAGACCAAATGTAATTTTTTACACACAAAAAAATGACAGTACTTCTGAAACAAATTAGAACAGTATATTGGACAAAAAAAACTTATTATTTAGCGCCATTCAAATCATGCAAAAACTGTCTATAACAGGCATGGGCAAACTACGGCCCGCGGGCCACATCCGGCTCGCTAGGCCTTTTAATCCGGCCGCCCGACGTTGTCCAAATAATGTTTTTTTTCCCCAAGATGGCGCTGTAACGCGGGAGCCGGTGGCAGAAACTGTCTACTTTTAGTTGTTTTTGGTGATTTACAGCCCCGATATCTTTTTTAATTACATTTTAATATTCCTTAATACTACTTTACTTTACTTTGTACTTTATACTTTCTACTTTAATGATGAGTGATGATTATGTTAATACTTTAGTCCTTTTTCTCTATTTAAGTTCCATATGTACTGTTAACGGATGCACTTTTTTATATGTATCTTATCTTGTGCTGACCCGGCCCATCTGTCAAAATTTTAAAGTCAATCTGGCCCCCGGGACTAAAAGTTTGCCCACCTCTGGTCTATAACATATCTGAACATTTAAATATGTAAACAAAAGTGCACTCACATTGGTAAATAAATGTTTTTTTAAATGTAAATTAACCAATTTACTGTAACCAAACAACACAATTGCAATATGTGCATTAACCTTCAAAATATTTAACAATAGCTTGAAACATATCTGGCGCCATCTAGCTTTATGAACGACTATAACTTCTAGACCCGAATTTAAGACGACAGACACTTTTTCAGTCTTATTTCAATGCAAAAAAAAGCATTGTCTTATATTCAGGGCAAAACTGTATTTTTTTATAATGTCACACAATGTTGAATTGGCAGCTGACTATGCTAATGTAGCACATTAGAAAGATCAAGACAGCTCTGAATACTGAATCATGAAGTGTGAAGGTAAGGCCAATTACTGCCTGTACACAAATGAAGAGAGTAGACTGTAATTGGGTCAGTACTTATTGCCTGTAACACACCTGAACTGAAGGGAAACAGCGTTCATCAATTCTACTCACTGCAGCACAAATTTAACATATACATCAAGACCATAATTAAGGCATTAGGATGGTGATGATCACTTTACAGAGTGTCAGATGATAAGTTGAAATCCCAGAAGGCACCGTTTTATTTTTAGTTGCTTTTTAATCTTTCATCTCACGTTTCTCCATTTTCTCTCATGAGTTGGCTTATTTGTTTTTTGAAGCAAATCAATGTAGTATACCTAAAAAAAATAGTCATTTTCTCAGCAGTGTCGTTTCATTTTCGTTTCTCATTCCGAAATGGGCGGAGCTACCTTTTCCAGGTCAATGATAAAAACCGGGTTCATAAGGAAGGAAAGTCGTTTAAAGTCTCACTATCGCCTCAGGGGGATGAATTCAATAGATTGGATGATGCTGAGCTACAGACGGTAGTATTTTTCTTTTAATGATAAAAAGAAAAAGCACAAAATATAGTTTTATCCCATTTTTATAGTGGCTAGAAAATCTGTTGTTGGTAGAAGTTATATACCCGAAGGTAGGATTTTTTGTGCATTTCAATTGCTGTTTTAATTGTTTTTGTTTGTGTTCAAGTAAGTGCATTGCAAAAAAGGCAGGGTGCCATTGGGTCATGGCGTCAAGGCGCCATTGCGTCATGACGTCAAGGTGCCATTGCGTCAAGGAGTCATTGCGTCAAGGAGTCATTGCGTCAAGGAGTCATTGCGTCACGGAGTCATTGTGTCACAGAGTCATTGCGTCACGGAGTCATTGCGTCACGGAGTCATTGCGTCACGGAGGCATTGCGTCAAGGAGTCATTGCGTCAAGGAGTCATTGTGTCAAGGAGTCATTGTGTCAAGGAGTCATTGTGTCAAGGAGTCATTGTGTCAAGGAGTCATTGTGTCAAGGAGTCATTGCGTCAAGGAGTCATTGCGTCACGGAGTCATTGCGTCACGGAGTCATTGCGTCACGCAGGCATTGCGTCAAGGAGTCATTGCGTCAAGGAGTCATTGCGTCAAGGAGTCATTGTGTTAAGGAGTCGTTGTGTCAAGGAGTCGTTGTGTCAAGGAGTCGTTGTGTCAAGGAGTCGTTGTGTCAAGGAGCCATGGCGTGAAGGTGTCATGGCGTCGGGGAGTCATGGCGTGAAGGTGTCATGGCGTCGGGGAGTCATGGCGTCGAGGAGTCATGGCGTCGGGGAGTCATGGCGTCGGGGAGTCATGGCGTCGGGAGTCATGGCGTCGGGGAGTCATTATGTCAAGGCGCCATTGCGTCAACTTATGCGCATACAAGCTATACCCTCAATATAATCAGCAGTTTTTGTCCGACAAAAGTGGCTTATATGTGCCACATTGCATTTGTAAAGTTTTTTTTAATCATTTAAAAATGGGAATTGCAATAATGAATAAGGAGAGCAATTGGCTGGAGTTGACAAGTGTGGTTTCTGAACTGATTTAGGGTTTGAGAAAGAAGCGTTTAGGAGGCACGTTTCTTCTTTTGAGCTCCTTTTCAATAAATGGCCGAGGACAAAAAAATCGAGCGCTTTCCCAACTCGACTGTTGTGGTGATGATTTGCAGTCAGAACCCCCGCCGAGCTGCAGACTATTCAAATACCAGGCAGTCCCACCCGGGAGCCTGTGGCAGGGAAAAGCTATCGTGACTTCTCCAAAAAAGCTCATCTTCAACTCGGCGGGTGCGCCGGTGTAAAACTCCTCTTTGCTTTTAGCTCAAAATGAGCCGAAAAATGATGTCCCACAAACCTTTTTTCTTCTCTCCCTCACATGTTGATAGGTATTTTTTTTTCTTTTCAGATATGGAAATGTCATTCATAAAATGAATTTGTCACTGGTTGGGAATGGCACACATGTAGTTTATAATGAAAATGGGGGGAAAAGAGCATGAAAGGTTGTATTTTCTATCATTGTAGAGGGGAGATCCAGGCCGGACATTTGGTCGCCCTGGACGTTTGGTAGACCGAACGGTTGGTCGACCGGACGGTTGGTCGACTGTATGGTTGGTCGCCCGGACGTTTGGTCGACCGGACGGTTGGTCGACCGGACGGTTGGTCGACCGGACGGTTGGTCGACCGGACGGTTGGTCGCCCGGACGGTTGGTCGCCCGGACGGTTGGTCGCCCGGACGGTTGGTCGCCCGGACGGTTGGTCGACCGGACGGTTGGTCGCCCGGACGGTTGGTCGCCCGGACGGTTGGTCGACCGGACGGTTGGTCGACCGGACGGTTGGTCGACCGGACGGTTGGTCGACCGGACGGTTGGTCGCCCGGACGGTTGGTCGCCCGGACGGTTGGTCGCCCGGACGGTCGGTCGACCGGACGGTTGGTCGACCGGACGGTTGGTCGACCGGACGGTTGGTCGCCCGGACGTTTGGTCCCCGGTCTTTTGGTCGCCAGTCAAATGGTGACGGAGAGTAAGCACTATTAATAGCTCTCAAAAAAAATGTAATATCTAAATATCTACTGTTTATTCATGAGAGAGAGAGTTTAATATCTAAATTTCTACTGTTTTCAACAGTACTTGCATATTAAACAGTACTTAAATATTAAACTCTCTCTGTCATGAATCATCAGTAGATATTTAGATATTAAACTCTTGTGAATATAATTTTGAAAGCTATGAGATTCAGTCATCATTTTTTGTCCAACAAAAGCGGCTTATATGCGAGTAATTCTGGTATGTTAGCTTTGGTCAATTTTCTTAATACAATATGATTTCTGAGTATGTGGGATGATGCATAATGTATCCCAAAAGAGCAATTTGGACTTAAATTTCTCACTTACTCCATTTTTTCTTGTCTTCTTGCCTCAGGCAGCCCACAAGCGACATTTCAAAGATGAAGACTTGTTAATAGGAGAGGAAAGAAATAAGTGGAAAGTCATCTGTGAAAATTTCTGTCATCTTTTGGGTGTCATGTTGGATCGTCAGAAGGTAAGATTGCTTTGAGATACATTAAAATCTGGTGTGTGCTAGTCAAAACTTAATAAATGAAACTAATGCTTGGATGGCATCCAAATAAATATAGAATTAGCTTTTCGCATTAAATAATAGGCAACAGCTGGAAAATGGATGAATTGATTAATTAAAAAATAGGATATTTAGCAAGGTAAGTCTACCAAAACCTTAAATAATAATTGACTAGCGAAAAATGTGCTTTTAACTATAAATCAAATTGGAAGAACTTCAGTGTGAATCAATGGCATGATGGACAAATGCAGATCTGATGGCCAATCAATAGCGCAGTCTACTTTTTGAACAAAATCCAAACAAAATCGAATTAACATGCGGTAGGGACTAATTCAGGATACAGAGTGACTTTCATTGAAAAGGAATAGATGGATTATTTTGGGCTTATATCTGTGTTTTGTCAGTTTTTTCTTTCTTATTCCAATTTGGGGAGTTTGTGCTTTTGTTGTACTCTACTATAGTACAAATATTATTAGGGAAATTAGCTATTACTAAAATGTTGGTTTTATTTAACACACTGCTGAAGAAAACTGGTGAGAATCCAAACATGTTTTTAAAAAGAAAGTGAGCTTTCAAAATAAGTGAACGTTTTGACAAAATGTAAAACTTGACGTTGCGTTTCGGCAAGGTAAGTTAAAGTGGCGAACCAAAACTGAATACTTTCAATATTTTTGTTTATTTTCCATGTAAATTGCTGGAAATTGTTTCATTTTCTAAATGATTTTTGTCATTATGCGTATTTTGTATGGTTTGGTAAAGACTGACAAAGCAAACTACTAAGAAAAAATTTAACAGATGGGTGGGGTCAGCACAAGATTTGATACATATAAAAAAGTGCATCCGTTAACAGTACATATGAAACATAAACGGACTAAAGTATTAACATAATCATCACTCATAATTCAAGTAAAAAGTATAAAGTACAAAGTCAAGTAAAAAGGAATGTATTAAGTAATATTAAAATGTCATTTAAAAAAAGATAGAGGGGCTGTAAAACACCAAAAACAAATAAGAATGGACACAGCTACTGCCACTGGCTTCTGCGTGATGGCGCCATCTTGGGAAAAAAAATTATTTGGACAACGTCTGTGGGCCGGATTAAAAAGCCAAGTGGGCGGTATGTGGCCCACGGGCCATAGTTTAGCAGCTCTATGGTACTAAAAACGAGGAAAGTGGATTGGATCGGATCTATACCGAGTATCGGATCTGGACATCACTAATTCCAATCAATACACATCTTTTTGTGGTCTTGCAACTGAAGAAATGGGTTGGTCCTAATCCCTATTAGCAACCAATCCCGCGTAAAACCCACCTTTCGACCCAAAACCAACAGAAAACCCACCCAACTCTACTCTCCCTGTCACCATTTTACCCCAAATACTAAAACAGTGTTCTCTCCAAGCGAGCGCCCGAACTATGGCGCATCAGTCCATTTGGCGGCCATTACCGCAGTGACCTCCCGGTTCAGCGCAGCAGGGGTGGTGTATTACAAGATATTCCAAGAACCGACGGGACGTGCTGTTCTGCCAATAAAACTTCTACCGACCGGGGTGAGCTTTGAGAGAGAGCGAGGTGCCCTTGTCAGCCTTTTGAGCTTATCACCTGCAAAGCCAGGGGGGCTCCCGCTGCTTTGGAAAGTCACCGGGAACAATTTAGCCTCCATTGTTGAGTACACTACGAATACGCCAGCGCAGCAAGCCAATTCCGCAGAGACCACACCACCCCCCCACACCCCTCAGCCAATCAATAGCCCGTGACTTCTGGAAGACAAAGAGACGAGACCTTGCGCCAAGCCAGGAAACGTTGGCCACCGGGTGGAGTGCTAGCTAGCTAGCAAGCGTCTTTATGTTTGGACACCGGCCAGTGACATTGGAGGCAATATGTCATGGAACTGCCAGAATTCAATTGGAAGTCGACGTAGATTATGTGGATGTATAGTGTGAGAAAAGATTGGTATTGTTAGTGATATTGTTGTGTTGTACAGGGTCAATATAGCAGTCAAGATTGATGGAGTAACATTGTTACTTGGTACTACATGGGAGCGTGACTGGATGTTTGGTCGCCGGATGTTTGGTTGCCGGTCATTTGGTCGCTGGGAAAATGTACTTAGACATTAAACAGTACTTAGCTATTAAACAGTACTTAGATATTAAACAGTACTTGGATATAAACAGTACTTGGATATTAAAATCTCTCAGATATTAAACTCTCTTTCTTAGACATTTAAATCTCTTTCTTAGATAGCAAACTCTCCTTCTTAGATATTAAACTCTCCTTCTTAGATATTAAACGCTCTCAGATATTAAACTCTCCTTCTTAGATATTAAACTCTCTTTCTTAGATATTAAACTCTCTCGTGAATATAATTTCGAGAGCTGGCTTCAACAGTAAACTCTGTCACCATTTGACCGGCCACCTAAAGACCGGCGACCAAAAGACCGGCGACCAAAAAGACTGGCGAACAAAAGACCGGCGACCAAAAAACTGTCGACTGAAAGACCGTCGACCGAAAGACCGTCGACCGAAAGACCGTCGACCGAAAGACCGGCGACCAAAAAGACCGGCGACCAAAAAGACCGGCGACCAAAAAGACCGGCGACCAAAAAGACTGGCGACCAAAAAGACCGGCGACCAAACGTCCGACCACCAAATCTTGCAGTGGAGGAGGAGCTTTGTGTTGGAAAATTTTGTAAACTAAAACCTTTAACAGTATTGTTCCACTTCAGAAATGTGTGTTTTGCAGAAAAGTTGCTGAAATCCATTAATGTAAACATCATTAGAAAGAACATGTTTGATTCATGCCTTATATCAACTTGAATTATTTTACTTGGTGAAAAAAAACTAAATAATACGCCTTCACCAACCACAATATCAAGGTTATCGGATAAATGTTCAAACAAGATTCCAGATTTTTCACGTCTCATTCCTCTGCTTTGTAACTCAAAGCGAAACTACACACTGTATATAAATGCAAGTACAAAGCCCACTCAAAACAAAGCGCCCACCCACATATAAAAAGACAAAAAAGCCAGTGAAAATACACACTAATAATCTTCGATAGCATCCAGGTCAAAAAAAATAAGAACCCCAAACTCATAGAAAGCAATGGCTGTCTTTTTCGTGTATTTTCACGGATGACAAACGACAACGACGTGTGATGTCACACACGGTAGTGAGGACGACAGGCATCTTGTGTGGGAGGCTCTCCCGCGGTCGATGGGAGCCGCAAATCCGGGGGTACTCTGATGAGTTTGTCTGGAGCCCAGCTGTGGTTTGCCTGAAATCCATTAGAAATCCTCCGTGTGTTTTTGGCTGTGTTTTTGTGTATGTGAGATAGAGGTTGCACTTTGACTGGGAACCAGGCGACCCATCTCAAGTGTGTGTGTGAAGGGGGTTGTCCGGAGAGGCAATCAACAAGCCTAGAAAGTCGCAAAGGGCATCAGAAGAGGCCATGACTAACATCCCACGAGAGTCCGACAGAGGCCGGCTTTGGAAAAACAAGATGTTTGGATGGGAGGTGATTAGGATTTTTTTTTTTTGGTGGAATACAAGCTTTGACTACAGCTTGTGTTCTTTTGTAACCAGTATATGGCGAGAGACCATGTTATCTGGTGCTTGGACGTTTGGTCGCCGGTCTTTTGGTCGCAGGTCTTTTGGTCGCCGGTCTATTGGTCGCCGGTCTATTGGTCCCTTTTGGTCCACGTTTTTTTGGTCCCCAGTCAAATGGTAACGGAGAGTTTACTGTTGAATCCAGCTCTCAAAATTATATTCATGAGATCGAGTTTAATAACTAAGAGAGAGAGTTTAATATCTAAGTATTGTTTAATATCTAAGAGAGAGAGTTTAATATCTAAGTACTGTTTAATATCTAAGTACTGTTTAATATCTAAGTACTGTTTAATATCCAAGAGAGAGAGAGTTTAATATCTAAGTACTGTTTAATATCTAAGTACTGCTTAATATCTAAGTACTGTTTAATATCTAAGTACATTTGACCGGCGACCAAAAGACCGGCGACCAAACATCCGGTCACGTGTTATCTGGATGCTATTAGCTAAAAAAAATAGCTAACGTCGTAGCTCTCTGATCTGTAAGTTAAAGGATTGTATTGTTGGTGTTACACACTAGGGTGCTAATAAACTACATTATCAACAAAAAAATCAATGCATTTTGATTAATAATGTATTGATACACCCGTATCAATAAAACCGATAAGACTATGAATCTTCATTTTGTGTAATATTGTATTGATATGTCGTTGTTGTGTTTTGGCGAGAGACGAATTTCTTAATGAATCATCGTTAGGTCTGATGTAAACATTAAATGTTGCTGATTTTTCTGTTTTTTTCTGATAATAATTTATTGATGGATACGCTAGGCCACAGGTGTTAAAGTTGTGGCCCGAGAGCCAAATCTGGACCGCCACTTCATTTTTTGTGGTCTGAGGAAGTAAATCATGAGTGCTGAATTTCTGTTTAAGGATCAAATTTCAAAGGTTATAGATCAGACATGGGCAAACTACGGCCCGCGGGCCACATAGGGGCCAGTAGGTGTTTTAATCCGGCCCGCCAACGTTGTCCAAATGTTTTTCTTTTCTTCCCCAAGATGGCGCCGTCACACGAAAGCTTTTGGCAGTAGCTCTGTCCACTCATTTGTTTTTCGTGTTTTACAGCGCCTCCATCTTTTTTTAAATGATATTTTAATATTTCTTAATACTACATTCCTTTTTACTTGACTTGGTACTTTATACTTTTGACTTTAATGATGAGTGATGAGTATGTTAATACTTAAGTCCTTTTTTTCTGTTTATTTTTCATATGTACTGTTAACGAATGCACTTTTTTATTATTATCGTATCTTGTGCTGATCCCGCCCATCTGTCACATTTTTAAAGTCAATATGGCCCCCACCCGGGCCCAAAACTTTGCCCACCCCTGATCTACCGTCTACTTTAGACAATAGAAATGATTTGTATTCTTATATATTTTAGCAATATTGGGTAAACTCATTCATTGATTATAACAGCTCATTTGTATAAGATAGTTATCATGATCCATCGTGTTTTTGGGTTTTTTTTTTCTTCTTAAAGCAATACATCTTAGATAGGTGTTAAAAAATCTCAGCAGTCTGTAGCGTTCACACGATTGACATTGCGCGCCATGTTGCCATTCGAAGCACGCGCGCCGCCAGCTGATTTGTATGAGCGGCGCATCACGTGGATCAGGGCTCGCAGGCAGCCGGCATTAAAAGGAAGCTGTCAAGCTAAGTGCACTCTTCAACCCGTGTGGGGCCACTCTGACGTGTTTCCTGACCCGTGAATTGAAGTCTTGTCAAGATCTGCTTGCGTTTTTTTTTTTTTTTTTTGTCTCAGGTTGTGATGGAAGGAAGGGCTTGTGTGATAACATCGGCCACCTCCAAAAAAATGCTTCCTGACCTGTATCACTTTCATTTGCCCCCAAAAAAGAGCCGCAGTTAGCAGCGAGCTAACCCGAGGGTCAATTTCAGATGTGGTAGTCGGGAATCTATGATTTACTGTTTTGGTATAAATTGGGTCGTAAATGCACATTTCAACAATGATACTACATGAATAAACTAGTGTTTTGTATATATTAATGAACTTTAACAAGTTTTTTTTGCTGGAAAACAAGTTATTTCGCAAAAACTTTAAAATGTGTATTTATTTCTAGCAAAATGAGGATTTATTTACTAGTTTAGTCTGTATTTTATCAGAAATTAATGATGTTATTTTAAAGTATTTTCATTTAGGTCATCAGGTAAATTTCATTAAAGTAGGGACAAAGTTCTTGAATATTTATCATTACATTTTTTATTAAGTTTAAAATAGTTTCCAACTGATTTAGAGATTTAGATGTAAAAAAAATAAGTATATATATTAGTTAGTACTCAACAAGAAAATGAAAATGTTTTGATAAACCAGAATATGTTATAGAAAATGTATCAATATAGATATGATACTGTATTTTTTTACTACAGTATACGTACATGGTCAAAGAATAACCTAGTACTACAAACCCACATAGTTTGAGATATTATAGTACTAATACTGCAACAGGAGAACCAGGTTTTACATCATTTGAAGTCAAAAGTACTTTTAAAATTATTGAAAATTTATCAACATAGGTAAGATGATGTATTTTTTATCTACAGTATACGTACATGGACAAAGATTAGCCGAGTACTACAAACCCACATAGTTTGAGATATTATAGTACTAATACTGCAACAGGAGAACCAGGTTTTACATAATTTGAAGTCAAACATACTTTTCGAATCATATAAAACGATAATTTCACAATAAATATACATGTTGGGATTAAAGACTTTTAGTAGTATTACCCTGTATTTTACTACGACAGCACAAAAGAACGTTAAGTACTTCATAAGCGTGTGATGTATCATTTTGTAGTACTAATACTACAAACCAGGGAGCAATAAGTACAGCATGTGACATATGGTTTGATATGATACAAAATCTTACAAAAGAAATACCGTATTTTCACGACTATAAGGCGCACCACATTATAAGGCGCGCTGTCAATGAATAACACATTTTAATTTTTTTTCATAAATAAGGCGCACTGTATTATAAGGCGCTCTGTCTATTTTGGAGAAAATTTCAGACTTTTAAGTGCGCCTTATAGTCATGAAAATACGGTAGTCTCACATATTTCCAGCAAAAATGGAACAAAAAATACTATCAAGCTATTATTAATCAATTCTTATCCTGCAAATGATTCCACCGTCATTTGGAGTTGCTTTCACAGGTGACTTGATCACAGGGGAATGAAAAATACAATGAAAAAACGAAAAAAAAATGATGGCCGAGCACTTGCCGTTTTTTTTTATACTTTACTTTGATGTATTGCCAAAAAACTGATGCTAAGCAGCAGAGATGCACCCCCGAGAGGACCTGGAAAGCCCGGAGGCAGGCGGGGGTGGGGGTGTAGGGGGGGTTTTTTAAAGAGGTCAGTAATGGTAGCGTGGAATGATACTGGCAAAACATGTCTAGGTAAAGTCAGGTTACAGTTTTAGTACTCTGACTAGAATATTAATATCCAGGCCCTATGAGCTCATTTTCAGTCCATTGCCATCAATTTTCTATAGGAAGAGATTTCTGTTTAATTGATTGCCAGGCAATAACAATGTATTTAACTACTGTATTTATATTTTCTCGCATATTAGCCGCCTCTGTGTACAAGCCATACACTTAAAATTGCCTTAAAATAGTTGAATTTTATAATTTCTCGCGTATAAGCCGCCTCTGCGTATAAGCCGTACACTTAAAATTGCCTTGAAATAGTTGAATTTTACAATTTCTCGCGTATAAGCCGCCTTCTGATTCATAATGTTCAACTCCATATTCATGGTTTTAATAGGGAGTACAAATGTGTTACTTTGGAAATTATTAAGAAAAATCATAGTACTTGGTATTTCTGAGATACTTTATAAATAGATTGCTGGATTGTACATTGCGAAAGGGTGTTGCCTGCATGTAGACAAATTCCAAAAGGAGGTCATGTGAGCAGTACAACCAGGAAGTGTGTCAATAGCAGTATAGTTTGCCATCTCTAGGTAAGATGGTGGCGCCCTGAGTGAGCAAAGACAGGCACAAGTAAGTTTTCTTTTCACGTTTTATGCAAAATATGTTATTTTTTCCCTGTAAATGTCATTCATAGACGTCAAAATATATTTTTTATTGTTTTATCACTATCTTTTCTCAATATTAAAATAAATGACCGCATAGTCTTGAATTATGGCATTTCATCTTTATCACCTTACAGTTTTGTGCATGTCAAGTCTAATTTGTGCGCATATAAGCCGTACCCTTGATTCAGTCATCATTTTTTCTGACAAATACGGCTTATATGTGAGTAAAAACAGTAAACTTGTCATGAATGTCTTCAGATGTGAAGCCAAGTCGAACCTAAGAACAAAAAGCAGAAAAACTGATGCAATTACTGATTCAAAACTTACGATTTTAATACCAAATAACCATACAAAGCATCAAAACCAGTTCAAAGTTAACAATATAAAACAACGTCACCATACTACCGACAAATTCAAATATTTAAACCAATCCGACTTATTTTTCCAACCGCCCTGATCTTGACCTTCTATGATTTTCCAGTCAATACCAATCAACACTGTTAATATCCGAGATTTGCTCATGAAACACTTTGTATCGAAGCTCGCGGCTTAGATGTCGCAAAAGAATCAATACAGTTGTTTACCCGGATTCCGTATGGGTACGTACACAAGAAACATTTGCTCAGCTGGAAAGATGACACGAGTAAAAAAAAATAGGCTGTAGAGAGGCATCCCAAAATGGGTGACGGCGTTCTAAACCAGGAGAGGTCAACGGGGATAGCCTGAAGCTCTCAGCCCACCGAGAAGAAGCAAAGAGATCCTGGCAGCTCTCATGACGGATAACAAGTCACCTGAAATGGCTTCCTGGGTGGCAGCCATTAGACAGACAATTTGCAATCATCCCTGGCCCAATTTCTACCCCTTAACCGCCCCCCACTACCCATCGCCACCAACCTACCTACCACCTCTCTGTCTTAGTCGTCCCTTAAATTATAGGCCACCTCGCTCCGGAGCCCCGTAAGACCTTGGCGCACTTTGAGTGACAGCAACTTAACTAGTTTGGTCAGAGAGAGCGAGAGAGAACGAGAGTGGGAGTTGTACTCATCTCACATATGCCATATCACTCGGGGTGCTTTGGACGCTTGACTAAAAGGATGTTTTGCCCTTGGCAGAAGTCTGAGTGACATGGCCGTGGTAGTCCTTTCCTGTGGTTAGCATGTCCGTGTCATGGATTCTGAGATAGAGAGTTCAATACTTGATGGGTTGTGTGGGTTTACTCGGGGTACTTGGTTTACTCCCACATCCCAAAATGTGCATGCTTGGTTGAATGAATACTCTAAATTGTTTTCTATGTGGCTGACAACATAATGATCGGACATGACAATCGGACATGACGATCGGACATGACAATCGGACATGACAATCGGACATGACAATCGGACATGACTATCGGACATGACGATCGGACATGACGATCGGACATGACGATCGGACATGACAATCGGACATGACAATCGGACATGACGATCGGACATGACGATCGGACATGACGATCGGACATGACGATCGGACATGACGATCGGACATGACGATCGGACATGACGATCGGACATGACGATCGGACATGACGATCGGACATGACGATCGGACATGACGATCGGACATGACGATCGGACATGACGATCGGACATGACGATCGGACATGACGATCGGACATGACGATCGGACATGACGATCGGACATGACGATCGGACATGACGATCGGACATGACAATCGGACCTGACGGTCGGGCGCGACGGTCGGGCGCCACGGTCGGGCGCCACGGTCGGGCGCCACGGTCGGGCGCCACGGTCGGGCGCCACGGTCGGGCGCCACGGTCGGGCGCCACGGTCGGGCGCCACGGTCGGGCGCCACGGTCGGGCGCCACGGTCGGGCGCCACGGTCGGGCGCCACGGTCGGGCGCCACGGTCGGGCGCCACGGTCGGGCGCCACGGTCGGGCGCCACGGTCGGGCGCCACGGTCGGGCGCCACGGTCGGGCCTCACAGTCGGACATCACAGTCGGACATAATATATATTTATAATAAATCAAGGATTCTACCAACAACAATAGCTTACACCAGAGATAAAACTAATATTTTTGTTTAGAGTTTTAGATATTGTATTATTGGGATACCAGAATTATTTGGTTCAGGGTTAAAGCATCAGTCTCACAGTTGTGGAGTCCAGGGTTCGATCCCAGGTTGGGTTCTCACTGTGTAGAGTTTGCATGTTCTCTTCGGGCTTCCATGGCTTTTCTACGGGTACTCCGGTTTCCACCCACATCCCAAAAACATGCATGCTAGCCTGGTGGAACACTTCAAATTGCCCTTAGCTATGATTGGTTATAGTTTGTCTCCTTGCGTCCTGTCATTGGCTGGCCACCAATTCAGGGTGTCTTCTGCCTGGTGTTCATAGTAAGCTGGGATAGGCTCTAGCACCCCCCCATGACCCTTGTGTGGATGCTCGGTTTGGAAAATTGAAGAATATGGAGTGAGTTATGGAGAAATATACTATGTTAAGTGTTTTGTACGTCCTCATTTGGACACCAAACTGAAGGAGTGTTTGTTTGGAAAGGTGACAGACAAGTTGATGATGACATCTTCGTGCTCCCAAATGACATTGTGATCGACAACGAGGGGGAGGGCACTCGCGTATAGCTCCAACGGCAATCCGAAAAGGTGTACGAAATCATGGAGTTAAAGTGCATGGAAAAGGTGGAGGTGTAATGGAGTCGGAGGTGTATGACAAGATAGGTGATGAGAGCACAGCTCCGGAGGTGTGCCAGCTGCTGACACTGACAAGTAACCAGAGAGTGGAGACCAAGTGAGGAGGGAGGAGGTGGAAATGATAAGAGTCTGCATGGAGGATGGACAAAAAAAAGTCTAGTTGGAAAAGTGGAAATAATAAATAAGATGGCTGGAGGATTCGGGAAGTTGGGGAAATGTTGTGAGGGAAGTACGACAAAGTCAAGCTAGTCGGGTAATATATAGTACATGTGTCAAAGTGGTGGCCCGGGGGCCAAATCTGGTCCGCCGCATCGTTTTGTGTGGCCCGGGAAAGTAAATCATGAGTGCCGACTTTCTGTTTTAGGGTCAAATTAAAATTAAGAGTATAGATGTATATTACATTTCTTGATTTTTTTTCCCTTTTAAATCAATAATTGTCATTTTTAATCATTTTTTGTGTGTTTTTAGTTTGATAATCTAAAAATATATTTAAAAAAATGCTAATATAAACATTGTTTTAGATCTATAAATAACTGAATATTCAGGGCTTTTAATCCAGTTCTTTTAATCCATGTATAAATAAAAAAAATCTAAATATTATATCTAAAATGGTCCCGCCCACATGAAATCAAGTTGACTTTCTGTTTTATGATCAAATTAAAATGAAACGTATATATATATATATATATATATATATATAAATATATATATATATATATATATATATATATGTATATTAAAATTCCTGATTTTCCCCCTTTTAAATCAATAATTGTCATTTTTTTCAATTTTTTTTCCATCCTTGACCACATCGGTCGGTTTCCACTATGCAGATGTAAACTATGACATAAATCGTATTTATTGTAAATTCCCAATACTACCCATATATTGCTGTTTAATATACCCCCCATTTAATATACCCGGCCGGGTTTCAGTTTGTTTTTAATAACTCCTTGAAAAGATTCAATCATTTCCTGACATGAATAAGTTCCAAAAAACCATCAGGGAATCTGTCAATCTTACCCATTTCCGATTATACTGAAATGAACTGTAAGCTCCGCCCCCTCCCACCCACTAGCATTTTCCGTTTTCACACATGGGCTCATAGCCGCTCATCATGATGTTAATTTGTCGGCCAATGTCTGAAGATGTCATTAGCGCCTGTGACAGACGCAGACTCTCCATTTTTCCTTGCTGATGATGTGCTTGTCACTGAGTCACTGCACTGAGCCGGCTTGCTCTTCCTTTGCTTGTAATTAAGCATGTAAAACTATTAAAAAACATGTCATTGGCTTAATGGCTTGATTACTGCCTTTTACTTGCTCGTGAATCACATTGCATTCAATCTTTTCACAAGCTGTGGAATTGATTTTGTATATTTTATTTGAGTAAATTTACACCCGATGGTTCAATGGTTCTTCCACCCGGCTTGGGTGTGGGAAATCTGGGTTTGATTCCTACTCGGTGAGCGTGAGTGACAAGCTATGGAATAGATTTTTTTAATATTTTATTTGAGTAAATTTACACCCGATGGTTCAATGGTTCTTCCACCCGGCTTGGGTGTGGGAAATCTGAGTTCGATTCCCACTCGGTGAGTGTGAGTGGCAAGTTGTGGAATAGATTTTTTTATTTTTATTCTAGAAAATTGCGACACGGTGGTTCAATGGTTCTTCCACCCGGCTTGGGTGCGGGAAATCTGGGTTTGATTCCCACTCGGTGAGTGTGAGTGACAAGCTGTGGAATATATTTTTTTTATTTTTTATTCTAGAAAATTGTGACACGGTGGATCAATGGTTCTTCCACCCGGCTTGGGTGTGGTAAATCTGGGTTCGATTCCTACTCGGTGAGTGTGAGTGACAAGCTGTGGAATATATATTTTTTATTTTTTATTCTAGAAAATTGCGACACGGTGGTTTAATGGTTCTTCCACCTGGCTTTGGTGTGGGAAATCTGGGTTCGATTCCTACTCGGTGAGCGTGAGTGACAAGCTGTGGAATATATTTTTTATTTTTTATTCTAGAAAATTGCGACACGGTGGTTCAATGGTTCTTACACCCGGCTTGGGTGCGGGAAATCTGGGTTCGATTCCCGCTTGGTGGCAGTGTGAGTGTGATTGTGAGCGTGAGTGGTTGTCTGTTTCTTTGTGTTCTGTGATTGATTGGCGACCAATTCAGGCTGTTCCCCTACAAACAAAAAATGAAATACAATTTTAAATCATACACTTATTTTTGTACATTTTCTGACAAAATTAAAGCCAGCTGCTTTTAATTTAAAAAAATGAAATACAATTTTAAATCATACTCTTATTTTTGTACATTTTCTGACAAAATTAAAGCCAACGCTTATGTTTTTAAGCAAAAAAATTGCTTGAGAAGACAGCCAATAAAACAAGGTCACAGACCATAAACGCTGCATCAGATCCCAAACAAAAATGGCCGCCTAACCCAACCAATGCAAAACAGGACATCATGTATTTTGCAGCAGCTCACGGCCCTTTCGGCGCACGTTATTCATCGTATCTAACCACAGCCAATAGTCCGCTAAACTCGCTCGATACTCCGCCCGCAGGCAAAAAGACGTTTTACGCGACAAGGCGAGCCGCAAAATGAGGAAGACGGGAGTCTGACGGCCTGATCTCAAGCGGCAAATTAGGACCCGGCCCCAAAAAAATCAATGAAAACAGCACACGCAGATTTGATTAGCGCGCCGCTAGCATGCAAAACACGCATCGATGTTTCGTCATCGATTTGAAACCCAAAAAAAGTCTACGTTGAGTGACAACGCACTTTGTTTTTGGGCTTTTTTTATTGGCTGTGTTGTACCCCGTGCCAGCTCTCCATCTTAAACAGCACTTTGACGTTGACCTTTTCCCCGCAGAATAACAAACTTGCTTTTTTATTCTTGGCCAGACCTGACTGGAAGGTGGCAGAATGTCACGGATGGGTCGCTCCCTCCTCCCTCCTGTCTTTTTTTTTTTTTTTGTGGCCTGGTGGAATATTTCTCTCTGTAGATTTTGAAAATCAATAAACAAAAAAATGATATTCAAAACCAGGCCAATAAAAGTTGAGTGGAAAAATTCAGGTGGTGCTTTTCTACTTTCGACAGATTAGATTTGACTGGGACACAATACACAGCTATCACAGTTATTTAAAAAAAACATAGGTGTAAGAAACCTATGGCTCGGGAGCCACTTGTGGCTCTGAGGTTGAATATAGAAAGTGCTGGTGAGAACGCACCAATAGTTGAAACTACTTTTAGGGCCCCTTTAATCCTATACTTTGTTAAATAGAAACTTTCTGCACGCAGAACTCGTGAAACAGTACTTAGATATTAAACAGTACTCGGATATTAAATTCTCATGAATATAATTTTGAGAGCTGGTTTCAACAGTACTTAGATATTAAACAGTACTTGGATATTAAACAGTACTTGGATATTAAACAGTACTTGGGTATTAAACAATACTTAGATATTAAACAGTACTTGGATATTAAACAGTACTTGAATATTAAACAGTACTTAGATATTAAACAGTACTTGGATATTAAACAGTACTTGGATATTAAACAGTACTTAGATATTAAACTCTCCCTCTTAGATATTAAACTCTCTATCATAGATATTAAACTCTCTTATGAATATAATTTTGAGAGCTGGTTTCAACAGTAAACTCTCTGTCATCAAAAGACCGGCGACCAAATGTCCGGCGACCAAAGGACCGGCGACCAAACGTCCGGCGACCAAACGTCCGGCCACCAAACGTCCGGCCACCAAACGTTCGGCCACCAAACGTCCAGCGACCAAACGTCCGGCGACCAAACGTCCGGCCACCAAACGTCCGGCCACCAAACGTCCAGCGACCAAACGTCCGGCGACCAAACGTCCGGCCACCAAACGTCCGGCCACCAAACGTCCGGCCACCAAACGTCCGGCCACCAAACGTTCGGCCACCAAACGTCCAGCGACCAAACGTCCGGCGACCAAACGTCCGGCCACCAAACGTCCGGCCACCAAACGTCCGGCCACCAAACGTCCAGCGACCAAACGTCCAGCGACCAAACGTCCAGCGACCAAACGTCCGAGCACCGTAAATTTGAGTCATCATTACGGTTAAGTTCGATTTTTTTTTTTGCATTTCACTTTATTGATGGCTTCAACGGATCCAACAAATCTTAAAATAATTTTCCTATTTGTTGGGCTAGTTTTGTAATTGAGTACTTTGAGTCAAAGTGTCAATCCAGGTTTAGAATAAGCCACACAAAAATAACTGTGGTTAAAAAGTCTCTTTTTTTAGTCATGAACGAATGCTAAGCTATTAGCAGACTAATTGACTTTTCCATTTTCATCATAAGGTGTTTATCTTCACCGAGTCGCGGCTTTCTGTAAACAGAAGCAGTTTTATCACCCACTAATATTCCTACAAGACTAATTAAAACCTGGCAGCGACAGACAAGCTTGACATTAAAAATCTACCAAAAAAAAATGATATATTGACAACGAAGGGTCTTGACCTTTAACAAAAAAACGTCTCCTTTCCCTAACATCATTTCAATCCTGACATTTTTCCCACACAACTTTTCCCAAACTGTATAAATGCCGCAATCCCTGACGATGAAATATTATTCGGGTTTTGCGATAAAAAAAAACAAAGCACATGAGAACCTTTAGCTTTTGAGCTCTGGCATCAATCGTATGGTGACGGCTGCCAAAAAACAACACCCTCAAAAACCTCAAGAAAAGGTGCTGATGTTTCAAAATGTCAAATTAAATCCACACTAATGTCTTTGGGGAATATCGGGGAATTGGGGAGCAGCTCACGATCAGATTAGCGACCCCCCGTCTTGGTTTATGACCCCCGTTCCATTTGTGGTGCTGAAAAAGGGGGATTTTTGCATCATTCTTTTTAGCGCTTCTATACTCACGATGCACATTTGCCAACAATAAAGGCCTAATTGACCCCGGCACCGCAGGAGGCGTAGGATTGATATCCCAAAGAGGAAAGCCCAAAGGCTGCCACTTATTTATATATATATTTATATTTATTTTTTTACTCAAAGGCTAAATGTTTTAAGATATTCATTCTTTTGTGTGCTATATAGCTTAGTTTCTATATTTTCCTTAAAGCGCCTGTAAGGTTAAATTTAAATAATGACATTGTTGGATGGTGCTTGGATGTTTGGTCACCAGTCTTTTGGTCACCGGTCTTTTGGTTGCCAGTCTTTTGGTCGCCGGTCTTTTGGCCGCCAGTCTTTTGGTCGCCGGTTTTTTGGTCGCCGGTCTTTTGGTCGCCAGTCTTTTGGTCGCCGTTTTTTTGGTCGCCAGTCTTTTGGTCGCCAGTCTTTTGGTCGCCGGTCTCTTGGTCGCCGGTCTCTTGGTCGCCGGTCTCTTGGTCGCCGTTTTTTTTGGTCGCCAGTCTTTTGGTCGCCGGTCTTTTGGTCGCCGGTCAAATGGTGACAGAGATCTTATTGTTGAAACCAGTTCTCAAAATTATATTCATGAGAGAGAGTTTAATATCTAAGAGAGAGGGAGAGTTTAATAACTAAGAGAAAGGGTTTAATATCTAAGAGAGAGGGTTAAATATCTAATTACTGTTTAATATCTAAGTACATTTGACCGGCGACCAAAAGATCGGTGACCAAACGTCCGGTCACGAAATTTACATGTCCCATATCTGTCTGATATTGAAAAGAACAGTAAACCATATCAATAAGACAAGGCTCCAATCCTAACTCAAATTATAGTCTAATAACTATTTGTGTGATCTAGTCTGGTAACCATAACTATTGATTACAGTTCCTCCAACAAATGACCATATTAGATATAATATTTACATTTTTTTTGATAAATGGATTAAAAGAACTAGATTAAAAGCCCTGAATATTCAGTTTTTATATAGAACTAAAACAATGTTTATTTTAGCTTTTTTTAAATATATCTTTAGATTTTACAAAATGATTTTTGAACTAAAAACACAGAAAAAAATTGAATAAAAAATGACAATTATTGATTTAAAAGGGGAAAAATCAGGAGATTTAATATACATCTATACTTTTCATTTTAATTTCATCCTAAAACAAAAAGTCATCACTCATCATCTACTTTCCCTGGCCACACAAAATGATTCGCCGTGCCAGATTTGGCCCCCGGACCCCCACTTTAACACACTTACTCTCCCCAGAAATCTTCAACATCATTGGCCCCAGCATCTTCCCACTCTTCCCACTAAAAACCCTGACTAACTGTGGGAAAACTCTTAAAAACCAAATTTGATTGTAGAGCAGGGAACAGTCTAAATCCTGGCACGTGCTAGGTTTTAAAGATCACAGCAAATACCGTGAATAAGGCTACCATACTGATGAGCCAGAACAAGAAAAAAAATGCAATATTTGCCAATGAGTGAGCTTTTCTTTCGGGCCGACGTGTCAAATTCTTCGTTTTCCAAAGCGCTGGCGTGTAGGGCGCATATATATTGGCGTTCCTCGCCGCCGAGCTGTCGACCCTCAGCTCTTCGAACCGCCTCCTCGTCCTTGTTTACTGCCTCGTGAGGCACATATGTTTACCAAAGCACTATCCTTCCTGTGGTGACTCACCCCCAACGAGTAGAAATGGAGGATGGGGGGGGGGGGGCAAGCCTGTACTCCCCCCCCCCCCACCACTGCCCACCATCTCTTCTTTGCAAGGTTAATCTGGTCCACATCCGAACCTAGCATGTCATCCTAATGAAGCCCCTGAAGACCAACACTTAATAAGAGTTAAGAGTAAATTAACCTTGAAGACTTTGTTAGAATCCCTTTAGCCTGTTTTTTACCCGATATTTTTTTTCTTACCTGTGTCTCATATCCAAGGACAAGTCCTTTTTTTTTTAGTCAAGGATAGGAAATATCCCCTTGAAGGCCCATTTTTTTTACTCGGACATAAACATTACAGTTTGGGTTGGTACTTAAAACAAGGAGAGGTTGAAGAGTAGATAGGTAGGTAGGTATTTATCATCACAGAAAACACCAAAGATGGCCAAATTGGAGCATATATTATTGTGGGACATGTTTGAAGTGTCCAGGATCAAGTTATCACTTAATTAGCAGCAGTCATTGATGTGCAGTCTTAAGTTGTTGATGGTAGAAAAAGAGAAATACAGAGAGTCGGGGAGACAAAAGTTCTCAATAAAACACAGAGGGCTGGGTTAAAGAATATAATTGTGAAACATGTTTGAAGTGTTCAGGATCAAGTTATCACTTGAGGAGTTGGCACTGCTATGAGGTCTTAAGTTGTTGATGGTAGAAAAAAGGGGGGATAGAGAGAGAAAGAGTGACAAAAGAGCTCATTTAAACAACAAAAAGGGCTCAAGTGAAGCATTTATAATTGTGAAACAGGTTTGAAGTGTCCAGGATCAAGTTATCACTTGAGCAGTTGTCACTGATATGCAGCTTGAAGTTGTTGACAGTAGAAAAGTGGCAGAGAAAAGTTACAAAAGTACTCATTTAAATAACAAAAAGGCTGCATTGAACCTTATATAAATTGTGAAACATGTTTGAAGTGTCCAGGATCAAGTTAGCACTTCAGCAGTTGTCACTGCTATACAGTTCTAAGTTGTTGACAAGAAGAAAAGGGGAGAAAAAGTGACAAAAGTGCTTATTTAAACATCAAAAAGGCTGAATTTAAGCATATATAATTTTGAAACATGTTTGAAGTGTCCAGGATCAAGTTATCACTTGAGCAGTTGTCACTGATATGCAGCCCGAAGTTGTTGACAGTAGAAAAGGGGAGAGAAAGAGTGACAAAAATGCTCATTTAAACATAAAAAAGGCTGAATTTAAGCATATATAATTTTGAAACATGTTTGAAGTGTCCAGGATCAAGTTATCACCTGAGGAGTTGTCACAGCTATTGAGCCCTAAGTTGTTGACGGTAGAAAAGGGGAGAGAAAGAGTGACAAAAGTGCTCATTTAAATAACAAAAAGGGCTGAGGTGATGCATATATAATTGTGAAATACATTTGAAGTGTCCAGGATCAAGTTATCACTTAACAAGCAGCTATTTCTGCTATGCAGCCTTAAGTTGTTGATGGTAGTGAAATAGAGACACACAAAAGTACTTAAAAATACTTTACTTGCATATAAAAAGGCAGATATATCTCCCAAACAATGACCTCTGATAATAAAACTATTATATGTTCTTTAATGCAAGTATTGTGATTTTATGGTTCAAACGGGACGTTGCGGTTTGTTATAAGTGTTGATGATTAAACTTGGATTCAGAGTTGGCTTGTACAACACTCTTGGTAGGTACTGGACTATAATAGAAAGGCAAGTCCAAGGTGGGTTGCCAGTACTTTTTTTGGGCTTCTTATTGTTGCTCCAAGCGCATTAGCCGGCTGATCTTTTTGCTGGATTTTCCTTGGCTAGTGATCAATGCTCCTAAGGATGGCGATCAATCATGAAAATGAAAGATTTACTCCTTGATATTCATTTTGCCGGCCATCGATTTGAGGCGTGCAGAGTATTACGGCCATTTACGCCTCCCCAGCTGCCGTATTGAGTCGTTGGTCTGTACAAAAACAAGCCGTTCATCTTCTCATTTCAACACTTTTACTGCCGCTTTAAAGATAATTAGAAACAGATACCAATCACCCCGGGTGATGTTTAGTCAACTCTATGAAAATGCTATTTGTAAGTCTTAATTGCATTTTCATCAGTCAAATCCTGAGCAGTAAACGATACTTCAACCCGACAACGCTAGGCTAAATGGAGCACGGAAATACTCTTTGACGCAGTGTTTTTTAATCAGGCTTGACGTGTTAGGATTTTAACAATGTGCTAAGCCAAGATGCGCTTCTTATATGGCAACTTGTTGTTGGGCGGCAACTTGAGGGATGCTTGTTCACTACGGCACCCCCACAGCTGGTTGATAATGAGGGTAAGGTCAGAAATTGTCATTCACAGTTTTGGGGAATCTGATAAACCGAGATGGATCCACGTAGCGTAGTGTAGCGTAGCGTAGCATAGTGTACACTTCCTTGTTGTACTGCTCACATGACTTCCTTTTTGAATTTGTCTACGTACAGGCCACACCCTTTCGTAACGTGCAATCCAGCAGATGATAATTTCGATATATATAGTACCGTATTTTCACGACTATAAGGCGCACTTAAAAATCTTATTGTCTCCAAAATAGACAGCGCGCCTTATAATCCAGTGCGCCTTATATATGGACCAAAACAGAAAACGAAAAACCACCACTGTCGGATATTAAAAAAACACAAATACCTGAACTAAAACAATACTGTTAAATATGCAGATGCCATCTTAGTTTACAACATTTTCCATCATATAGCTCCTCCCCCACTGCAAGATTTTATACCAAAAAAATCCAAAACATCAACAATGGCTGGCTCTACAGGTGACTGTGAAGTAGTGAGTGCTTCATACCTGGAAGTCAATAGCAATTACCGTATTTTCAAGACTATAAGGCGCACTTAAAAGTCTTACATTTTCTCCAAAATAGACAGCGCGCCTTATAATACAGTGCGCCTTATAATACAGTGCGCCTTATAACAAAGTGCACCTTATAACACAGTGCGCCTTATATATGGAAAAAAATGTCATTCATTGAGGGTGCGCCTTATGATGTGGTGCGCCTTATAGTCGTGAAAATACGGTATCGGAAAAAATATTTTTCTTAAGATTTTCCCTTCAAAGTAACACATTTGTACTCCCTCTTAAAAGATCTTGCAGTCAATCATTAAAACATAAGCCTTAATACCTGCATAATGTGTATCTCATGCGATCATTGCACCCATAGAAACTTATTGAAAACTAGACATAACAAAGTATAAAAACCCATCCTGAATCTCACTATCTCTACATCTCCCTTCCAAACACCCACCAGAACAAAAAAAAACGAGTGTGCGACATGGTTGAAAACAAAAAAAATGCTAATAATAGGTAGCCAGCTAGCATTTAAACCTAGAAATCTTATCTGGTCGGATCCAGGTGCTAGAAAGCAAGTAGAAAAGAAACCCGGGAAAGATCAGTCAAGCTTATCTGTTTGCAGTACTGAAGAGGGAAGGGAAGGATGGGGGGGTTTGGGGGCTGGTATAAGGGGGGAAGGCAATAATGAGGCTCACTCACCCATAGTAGAGAGCTTAATAATTCAATGCAGGGGAATCCTATCACTTTACAAAGGAGGAAAAAAGGCTTCTATGCTAGTAATGCTTCAGACAGAACACTTTCTCTCTAGTACATTTCTCTATGGTACACGCATATACTCATTCTCATACCTCAGAAACACACACACATATATAAATATATATATATATACACACTTTTTCGGAGAATTCTGAGATAGCCAAACTGCGCCGTTACGCATAATCGCACAAAAATTGGTCACTCGGGCAAGAAAAGGGCCGCCAAGAGAAGCGAGCAACTGTGACAAAACTTCAGTTCCGACCCTAAAGATGATATTTTTGATGAAAAATACCCAATTTTACAGTCAAAGCGTGAACTCTTCTACTTTGGAAAGGGTGTCGAGACAAGTTGGTTCAAAGGGTTTTGGGGAAAAGATGCTTTTTTGGGCTAAATTTTAGATCAAATGATGGAAAAGGTGGATTAAGGAATTTTAACTAGATAATTGGTTAAATGTTTAGGAACAAATGTTAGCCAAAATAACAGTTCTACTATGGCGTAATGTAGTTTGTTTTGTAGTACAGCCAGAGGATTGTTGGAGTATAATTTTTAGCATTTTTTTTACTCATTTATTAGAAAATGTTTACAAAAATAGCCATTTAGATAAAAACAAGAAATTCCTAGAACTGTCATGTAAAAACAACAAATCAACTGTAACAGTGAAAAACTACTTTGCAATCACTAGCACTGCAAAATAACTTTGAATCAACAATAACATCACCGTTTTCACCAATATTCCATTAATTACACTTTTTTGGATCGAGCATGCAGTGTTGTGGTCATAAAAGTACATATGAAACATAAACAGAAAAAAAGGATTCAAGTATTAACCTACTTATCACTCATCATTAAAGCGGAAAAGTATAAAGTACAAATTAAAGTATAAAGTACAAAGTAAAGTATAAAGTACAAAGTAAAGTATAAAGTACAAAGTAAAGTATAAAGTACAAAGTAAAGTATCAAGTACAAAGTAAAGTATCAAGTACAAAGTAAAGTATCAAGTACAAAGTGAAGTACATTTTACTTTGTTCTTTATGAAGTACAAAGTAAAGTAAAAAGTGTAAAGTAAAAAGTATATAGTACAAAGTATATAGTACAAAGTATATAGTACAAAGTATATAGTACAAAGTATATAGTACAAAGTATATAGTACAAAGTATATAGTACAAAGTATAAAGTAAAAAGTATAAAGTAAAGTATAAAATACAAAGTAAAGTATAAAATACAAAGTAAAGTATAAAGTAAAGTATAAAATACAAAGTAAAGTAAAAGTATAGAGTAAAGTAAAAAGTATAAAGTAAAGTAAAAAGTATAAAGTAAAGTAAAAAGTATAAAGTAAAGTAAAAAGTATAAAGTAAAGTAAAAAGTATAAAGTAAAGTATAAAGTAAAGTAAAAAGTATAAAGTAAAGTAAAGAGTATATAGTAAAGTAAAAAGTATAAAGTAAAGTAAAAAGTATAAAGTACAAAGTAAAGTAAAATTATAAAGTACAAAGTAAAGTATCAAGTACAAAGTCAAGTAAAAAGTATAAAGTAAAAATTAACGTATAAAGTAAAAATTAACTTATATAGTAAAAATTAACGAATAAAGTAAAGTATAAAGTACAAAGTAAAGTAAAACGTACAAAGTAAAGTAAGAAAATGAATTAAATAAAAGATAAAAATTAAAAAAAAACATTTGGACAACGCCTAGCGGGCCGGATGTGACCCGCGGCCCATAGTTTGCCCATGTCTGCTCTATTCTCTAATTCCCTCACCTACTCTATATCGAACACATTTGTATTTTTCTAAAGAAGAAGAAAAAATAGGTATGCCTTCTACCCTAACACCCACCAAACCAGCAGTTCCTAGCTGTACGTCTCTCCTAAGTTTTCAAAGTGAACAAAGGCACGAGGAAGGATAGAGGAGACCCGGGGATTATTTAAATACGAGGTGCATTAGGAGCCCTGGTGTGCCTTCCATCCCTTAAGTCATCAACAAAACCTGCTCTACTTTCCACTATTGTATGAAACGGGGGGAAAAATGGGGGGGAGGAAAGACAGAATGAAAGAAATTAAGAAAGAAAAGACAGGAATCAAGAAGGATCCTTTGGCAAAGAAGTATTAGCACGTGTTATGTGAACGGCAAACAGCCCAAAGCCACCTTATCCTTGCCAAAATGGAAACCAGAGTAGCAATAAGCAGTTACCGACCACAACTTGACAGTCACACATATCAAAGCTTTCCTTGTTGTAAAATATACCGTATTTTCACGACTACAAGGCGCACTTAAAAGTTTTAAATTTTCTACAAAATAGACAGGGCGCCTTATAATCCAGTGCGCCTTATATATGGGGAAAAAACAGAAAACCAAAAACCACCACTGTCGGATATTAAATAAACACAAACACCTGAACTGAAACAATAATGTTAAATATGCAGATGCCATCTTGGTTTACAACATCTTCCATCATATAGCTCCTCCCCCACTGCAAGATTTTATACCAAAAAATCCAAAACATCAACAATGGCTGGCTCTAGAGGTGACTGTAAAGTAGTGAGTGCTTCATACCTGGAAGTCAATAGCAATTACCGTATTTTCACCACTATAAGGCGCACTTAAAAGTCTTAAATTTTCTCCCAAATAGACAGTGCGCCTTATAATACAGTGCGCCTTGTAATACAGTGTGCCTTGTAATACAGTGCGCCTTATAATACAGTGCGCCTTGTAATACAGTGCGCCATATATATGGAAAAAATGTCATTCATAGAGGGTGCGCCTTATAGTCGTGAAAATATGATACTAACAAAAATAAGGAGGTAATACATGAAAATGGAGGCGAAAATTGTGAATCAGGGGGCGGCTTATATGAGAGAAATTGTCAAATTCAACGATTTTAAGGCAATTTTAAGGGTATGGTTTATAGGAGAGAAATTGTAAAATTCAACGATTTTAACCCAATTTTAAGGGTACGGCTTATAGGAGAGAAATTGTAAAATTCAACGATTTTTAATCCAAAATTTGGAAAAAAAACATAACCACACAACTACTATGTTACTCTACCTTACATAACCTAAAAAAAACCTACAGTTTTACCCCAAATACTGACCGTCACAGCTATTTTTTTTCAGTTCAAATCAGGTTTTTGCGTTAGGATTCAGTTACAACCCAGTTTTTTTTTCTAAATGGCTTCACCTGCAGGAGCATATTGCTTTTATTTGTGCTTCTCAGCCTGAGACAGCAGCAGAAGCTTGTTCAAGGGTCTCAAGGGCAAAAGAGTAACTGTCGACTGCAACGCACCCTCCCGCTGGCAGGGGTGTCACATTTACTCTTGTAAAGAGGAATAAAAGCACCCTTTCTCCTCTCCGACACCCTTGTTTCACGCGGACCTTTTGCTCTGCTCCTGGAACAGCCTGCTGGCATTTCACTCATTATTTATTTTTTTTAGTTAGGTCATATTTTACGTCCATGAAAACTCCATTTCGGCTCAGATGTTTTTTAACAAAGATGAGGACGCCTCTGTTTGAGATATTTTGGACCGACTGTCTGTAGATGTGTTAGAGCAGGGGTGGGTAAAGTTTCCGGCCCGGGGGGCACATTGACTTTAGGGGAATTGTGACAGATGGGTGGGGTCAGCACAAGATAAGATACATATAAAAAAGTGCATCCGTTAACAGTACTTATGAAAGATAAACAGAAAATAAGGAATAAAGTATTAACATACTCATCACTCATCATTAAAGTAAAAAGTATAAAGTACAAATTAAAGTAAAAAGTCAAAGTAATGTCAAAAGTATGAAGTACAAAGTAATGTAAAACGTATATAGTACAAAGTAAAAAACACAGTCAAGTAAAAAGTATGAAGTACAAAGTCAAGTAAAAAGTATAAAGTACAAAGTCAAGTAAAAAGTATAAAGTACAAAGTCTAGTAAAAAGTATAACGTACAAAGTCCAGTAAAAAGTATAAAGTACAACATCAAGTAAAAAGTATAAAGTACAAAGTCAAGTAAAAAGTATAAAGTACAAAGTCAAGTAAAAAGTATAAAGTACAAAGTCAAGTAATAAGTATAAAGTACGTCAAGTAAAAAGTATAAAGTACAACATCAAGTAAAAAGTATAAAGTACAACGTCAAGTAAAAAGTATAAAGTGCAACATCAAGTAAAAAGTATAAAGTACAATGTCAAGTAAAAAGTATAAAGTACAACATCAAGTAAAAAGTATAAAGTACAACATCAAGTAAAAAGTATAAAGTACAATGTCAAGTAAAAAGTATAAAGTACAACGCCAAGTAAAAAGTATAAAGTACAACGTCAAGTAAAAAGTATAAAGTACAAATTCAAGTAAAAAGTATAAAGTACAGAGTAAAATAAAAAGTATAAAGTACAGAGTAAAATAAAAAGTATAAAGTTCAAAGTCAAGTATAAAGGAATATATCAAGAAATATTAAAATGTAATTTTAAAAGATCGAGGACAACGTCGGTGGGCCGGATGTGGCCCGCGGGCCGTAGTTTTCCAATGTTTGTGTTAGACCCAGACACGAGTTTGGGGACGGACTGGAAGGACCTTGCATGATTGGGGGGGGGGGGGGGGGGGGGATGCATAGGTGAATAGATTTGGAACTAATGGAGAACTTGGCACGGATCCACCATTTCTTTGCAGACTCATAACTCCTCCTGGTCACCCCTAACCCGAGAAAGGACACGTCCCACGCTCTCAATGTTCACATTAGCTGTCACGGGTTGCTATCGCTACGTCCACGTTAGGAATATTTCAAGTCCAACGTTGTTTTTATACACTAAATGATTGAATCTTGTCAGAGTATTCCAAAATACTGAGTATTGCAACAGGATTGACCCCCCATTTTAAATGTCCATATCTCGGAAACTACTCGATGGATCTTAATGAAATTAAATATATTTCGTGTTGAAGGTTTTTAGTTTAATTGGTGAAATTTACAAAGAAAAGTATGAAAGTTTGTTGGTTTTATGACAGATTTTCATAAATGTACATTTTCAAGAATAGCACAGTGGATGTAGCTATTGAAATGGGTGCAATGAAATGGTTTTTCTAATGGTTTGCCTCTGCATAGTTGAAACCGATGACATATTCAAAGGCAGGAATTTCAGCTGTAGTCGAGACTTGTTAATTTTATACTGCAATGAGTCTGATTTTTTAATAAAATTTTGGTCAGTGGAGGAAGCAGGTCATGAAAATTATTTTACCAAACGCCACGGGAACGAGATAACCCACAAAAGTGATCAAATTCACCCAAAAAAAATAAGACTAGTCTTCACTCTTGCTTTCAAAGCTAATAGTTTAAAAAAAGGCACCATTAGACCAATTTTCTCATTTTTTGGCGGACTTTTGCTACGCCCAATCCGGTCTAACAAACTTAGCTTAGCCACGCTAAGCTACGTTAGCTATTTCCTCAAGTCGCAAGGTATTTTTTATTTTTTTTGCTGCCCTCTAAGACGGCCATAAAGATTCTCAGTGTGGCAAGTCAAACTTCATTGGATCAATGGCGTCAATAAGCAGTTGCTTGGCACAAGCATTGATATGCTGACAAGCCGCAGAATGGCTTGTTTGTCAAAAGGCTTTTGTTCAATCGATGCTCTTGTCCGAGTTCACTGACCTTATGTTCAGCTGCCCGTCGTTGCCGCGCTTAATGACGCATCGTGCGTGGCTTTAGAGACGCCGAGAGACGCTCTTATTCTGGGATGCATACATCTGTGCCGGGCCATTACCATGACAAAAAGTACAGCATTTTAACTCGTACCACAAATAATGCAGGTTACGTATCGGAATTGTGATGGGACGTTTGGTCGCCGGTCTTTTGGTCGCCGGTCAAATGTACTTAAAAATTAAACAGTACTTAGATATTAAACAGTACTTAGATATGAAACAGTACTTAGATATGAAACAGTACTTCAATATTAAACAGTACTTGTATATTAAACAGTACTTGGATATTAAACAGTACTTGGATATTAAACAGTACGTAGATATTAAACAGTACTTAGATATTAAACAGTACTGAAATATTAAACAGTACTTAAATATTAAACAGTACTTAGATATTAAACTGTACTTAGATATTAAACTGTACTTCGATATTAAACTGTACTCTAATATCTAACAGAGAGTTTAATAAACTCTCTCTTAGATATGAAACTCTCTCATGAATATAATTTTGATAGCTGGTTTCAACAGTAAACTCTGTCACCAAAAGACCGGCGACCAAACGTCCGGCGACCAAAAGACGACGACCAAAAGGGACCAAAAAACTGGCGACCAAAAGACCGGCGACCAAACGTCCGAGCACCATCGGAATAGGCAAAGCATTAAGCACAGGTTGTGAGAATTTATGTTAAAAATAGGAAAAAATGATAATAATTCATAGCGGGGAAACATTTTAACTTCATAACCACCTATTTTTGGTGTTTTATCAGATTATTGGAACAAATTAATTAGTTTTTAGTTCATTTCTATGTGAAACGTTAATTTAACATACAAGTAAACCCACATACGAACTCAGTCCCGTAACGCATGAAGCTCCTATCTCAAAGCACCAATGTAGTTAACACCAAACAACCACACAAGCACTGACACACATCTTTCCAACTACCTCCATAAATCCCACCCACTCCCTCCCCACTATTTACCGGGCTTCCAAATGTCCATTCCCCACAAGGTCAAAATCATGACAAGATCAAGCACCCCCTGAGTTACAACACCCTTCCCAACGAGCTAACGTCTTAGCGCTAACCTCCTCCTGAACTAGCATTACATTTAAAAAGCGCTTTATTTACTACAGCCTGCTTTTTTTATTTACTTGTAATTTCTTTTAAGTGCAGCATAAATATCCGCCGATCCCAACCAAGTACTCGTACGTGTACTACTACGTACGGTAAGATTGACTTTGGCCCGTTGCCTGGGTCACTATATTACTCGGCCCGTTTTTAATCATGTGGCGTTATTTCGACCTCATTATTCTTGTCATGTCTGCTAAAATCTTGCTAACATGGAAAGGGTCAATGTAATGATGGTAATGAATTGAAGTAGATTGGTCGCCAATGAGAGGAAAAAAAGGAAAGGGCTTAAAGGGAAAGGTGAAGGAGGGTAATATCATCATTTCATAATATGGTTCATAATAATCTTTAATCGAAAGGTGCCAGTTAGTGGATAATAGATATAAAAAAAAGAGGATGACTGCTTATTGGATTTATTGTCGTTTTTAATAGAATTTTATACTCATTTTTTTTAAATGCTAATCCTCACAAAGGGTTGTAAGGGGTGGAGCCTATTCCAGCTAAGTAGGTGGCCAGCCAATTGTAAGGCTGAAGTGAGTTAGTAGAGTTGTACCTTGAGATAAGAGCTTAATTCGTTCCGGGATTGAGCTTGTGTGTCGATTTATTTGTAACTCAAATGAATGTTTACCATAGAAATGAACTAAAAACTCATTAATTTGTTCTAATCTTCTGAAAAAACTAAAAAAATAAGATGTTGGATGGGGAAAAACATTAGATTTTGTTCTTATTTGCTATCTATTAACAAAGTAACAAATAAGTAGTGGTTTAAGAGTAATAAAATTAGACAGATTTCACTATCTATGTATAATGACAATAGCAGCATGCAATTTAAATCAATCCAATTCAAAATTTAAGTACCGTATTTTCACGACTATAAGGCGCACTAGAAAATCTTAAATTTTCTCTAAAATAGACAGTGCGCCTTATAATCCAGTGCGCCTTATATATGGAAAAAACAGAAAACCAAAAACGAAAAACCACCACTGTCTGATATTAAAAAACACAAACACTTGAAATGAAACAATACTGTTAAATATGCAGATGCCATCTTAGTTTACAAAATCTTCCATCATATAGCTCCTCCCCCACTGCAAGATTTTATACAAAAAAACATCAACAATGGCTGGCTCTAGAGGTGACTGTGAAGTAGTGAGTGCTTAATACCTGGAAGTCAATAGCAATTACCCTATTTCCACCACTATAAGGCGCACTTAATAGTCTTACATTTTCTCCAAAATAGACAGTGCGCCTTATAATACAGTGCGCCTTATATATGGAAAAATGTCATTCATTGGGGGTGCGCCTTATAATGCGGTGCGCCTTATAGTCGTGAAAATACGGTAAGGCTAAAATCAACAAAAATACCAAAAATTATACATTTTTTATAAGGGAAACTGTATTTTAGCATTTTGGAGCGTATCAGAAGGCTACCTATTTTCCTCCTTTTAATTTTAGATCATTTTATTTCTTGATTTGGTTCCTTAAAAAGCCAATCCTAGTTAGGGGCACCTGCTGTAGAATTGGCACTGCCAAGGCGTAATATTTCCTAATTAATGAAACAATGCGATTAATCACGTTCGGCTGCGTCTTGGTCGCACGCCAGCTGTCATCATCGATTATCGGCGGGATAAATGGCCACTCCGGAGACGGCAGGAGTGTGGGATGCCTTGATGAAGAGTGATGACGGCACCGAACGCCGAACATGACAGTAGAAACGTGCCGAAGATTGGACGCCGAAAACCCCTCCCTATCAGTTGTATTCTGATGTGTGGGACAAGTTCTATTTTTTCTTTCTAAGAATTGAATATTGAACAAATTAAGTCGTTTTGAAGAGCATTAGATTATATTGAAGATGGAGTCTGAGTGGTTTGCACGTCGGCTTGACGGTTTTGGGGTCGTGGGTTCGATCCCAGGTCCGTTTTGTATTGAATTGAATGCTTTTATTGTCATTATACGATAATAATGAGATTTAAAGCTACATCACAAAGTGCATAAATAACAATAACAAGATAAGAAAATAAATAATAAAAATTAATGATAAATAAGTCATAAAAAATAAGTAGTCGCATAATGCATAGTCAACAATAACAAAAGAACGAATGTACAGATAAATAATCGATAAATAAGTAATATATAAATAAGTAGTCAACATGAATAAGTGGTCACAAAAATAAATAGATACCCATCATTGTGTGGGTTTTATTTGGGTACTATGGTTTCCACCCCAAAAACATGCAGGCTAGGCTAGGCTAGCTGGTTGAACATTGTATAAGTTGCCCTTAGCTTTTGATTGGTTGTCCTTTTGTCTCCTTGTGTCAACTGGGATAGGCTCCAGCACCCCTCCATGACACTTGTGAGGATAAGTGCTTCAGAAAACGAACGAATACTAGTTAAAATAATAATAATAAAGTTTATTTTGTAGGCTTTGCCGGTAAATGTCTCTAAGAAAAACGCTTACCAAATCAGAAAATTCTGTTTACCCGCTACGATATATTTTATTTTTTACGATTTTTTTTTACGATGTTGACAGAACAGGTACAATTTTAGACTTAATTCATCAACAAGACGAGAACTAAAAACAAGAAAGATACAGCGAAGAAACGAACTATTGGGTGCAACTTTGTATTGTCATCACCGGAAGCTAAAGGTCATTGTACAACCCGCATAATGCTGATCTGACCGCATCCATCCGAGCCCATTTCTTGCATCCGTCACCCCCTCAGCCGATACTTTGCGTCGTGGCGCTGATAGATGGATAAATAATGACGCGCTGACACTTTTGGAGGCGGTGAAAAACCGCTGACTCGGCTGGTTGGATCATGTCCTTTTTTTTTTGGAGAGGGGTGAGTGGGGGTGGTGGGGGGGAGAACTTAGTTTGTGACACTTTTCCTTTGGAAGGTCAGAGTTACGCTGACAGCTGGCTGGATCACAGGAACAAGTTGAGGTTAAAAGGATTGGGGCGGATTGACTCACTCCGACTGAACGACTCTTTATATTGACTCAATGGGTCGTTCATTCAACTTTTTGTGGACTGGATTATTTCCGCTTAGTTATTTGGTTGATTTCTTTTCTGGAAGGTAGTGGTTTTTTAGAATGGATAACAGCTGTGATGAGTCGTCAAATGACAGTTTTTTTTTCACAATGTGAGGCATTGGAGTGAGAATAAGACTTGTCTTCAATGAATGGCTTATTTTGACATTTGTTTTAGGTATAAGATGCACTGGATTGTAAAACGCTATAGTAGTGCTAGTAGTTGTGGTGGTAGAAGTGGTGGTGGTGGTAGAAGTAGTGATGGTAGTGGTGTTAATGGTGGTAGTGGTGATAGAGCTAGTGGTGGTGGGGGTGGTAGTGGTAGCAGCAATGGTGGTAGTGGTTGTAGTAATTGTAGTAGTGGTGGTAGAGGTAGTTGTGGTGGTGGTTCGTAGTGATGGTGGTGGTGGTAGTGATGGTAGTGATGGTTGTGGTAGTGGTGGTAATGGTGGTGGTAGTAGTGGTGGTTGTAGTAGCAGTGGTAGTAGTGGTGGTTGTAGTAGCAGTGGTAGTGGTGGTAAAGGTAGTGGTGGTAGTGGTAGTGGTAGTAGAGGTAGTGGTGGTAGTAGTGGTTGTTGTAGCAGTGGTAGTGGTGGTAAAGGTAGTGGTGGTAGTGGTAGTAGAGGTAGTGGTGGTAGTGGTGGTTGTTGTAGCAGTGGTAGTGGTGGTAAAGGTAGTGGTGGTAGAGGTAGTGGTGGTAGAGGTAGTGGTGGTGGTAGAGGTAGTGGTGGTGGTGGTAGAGGTAGTGGTGGTAGAGGTAGTGGTGGTGGTAGAGGTAGTGGTGGTGGTAGAGGTAGTGGTGGTGGTGGTGGTGGTAGAGGTAGTGGTGGTGGTAGAGGTAGTGGTGGTGGTTGTGATAGTGGTAGTAGTGATGGTAGTTATGGTAGTGGTAGTGGTAGCAGCGGTGGTGGTAGTACACGATTCATGATATTTGTCATGAATCTAACACAAATTTAATCTACATTTCATCTCATCTAAAATCTACAGAAAAATAATACTATATATTCACAACAACAAAACAAGAGCACAAAATACAATCTAAACAAAACCAAGTCATCATGGCAAAGTGCAGAGTTTAAATGCACATTTCTACCTCCCACTAAACTTGATTGATAGCATACTGATGAAATTTGACATTTTTTGGACTGTGACTCGGACCTTGGCAAAAAAAAGCCCAGGTAAAGAGAAAAAAAATGCGGAAAAAAGTTTCCCGAGACTCGGCACCCCTGCTCCCCCGAGACCCGAAACGCCATCACTGATTGCATTCCTGGCGAACGTCCGTTCTCAGGGGGTGTCGGAACCATCCCGTCCATTAACCAAGTCAGACCTCTACATCTCTGAGGATATCTCTGTGCTATTTATACCATTCAAGGAGGAAAAGATGCAAAAAAGTACACACCTGCTGCTTGATGAGGTCTACCGGTTCTCCATTCCCACTGAGGATTCTGGGTAATTTTCACCCTGGCCTCCCAGGGACTTCCACTTCTTCCTCCCTCCATCAACAGCAAACACCATTCTCCTCCTCCTCCTTCTTGGACGGCCCCCTAGAGGCAGGCAAACACAGTGCATAATTACCCGGTGTGAACATTTCCCGCGGTGAGTGTGTGTCTGTCACACGTTTGGGTGTCATATTTCCTTTCCACTCATCGGTGATGTTTTTGAGGATACGTGACAGAGCTTCTGTGTTGATGGCTCTTTTGGAGGGTTTTTTTGTCAATGTAGTGTTGCTAAAAATAAGGCTTTTTAGCTTTTATTCTTAAAAATGGACCGAACTGGAAATGGTTGGATGGGTGTAAAAACATTGGACCTGCAAAAAAATTGGCATTACAAATGGGAAATTTGGGTCATTTGATGGGTTGAAACTAAGGTCATCACTTTAATCAAAATCACATTAGACTATTGGTCCGAATATAAGACGACCCTGATTATACGACCGCTTCTTTTTCAAGACTTTTTGATTTTTTTTTAAATGTCTAGGACCATTAATGGCACTTAATGATAAGCATCCACAATTTTAGTAAAATTAGGACATTTATTATTGTCAATGGGAGATGATTTTTTGCATTGTTTTTTTTCCACTTTCATTTTCGGGTACTTACATGTCACTTTTGGTAAATTTACAGATTATTTTTGATTTATTTTGGGGGATTTAATGTTTGTTGTTCGATACCTGTGGATTTCTGGCCTTTTACATTTTTTTTCCTTAAAATTTTGGGGCGTTTTAAGGTTCTTGATTAAGAGAAAACTCACACAAGCCCGGGTAAAACATGCAAACTCCACACAGGAATGTCTGAACCCAAGATAGAATCCTCGATCTTAGAACTGTGACTGGATAGCCACTCGGCCGCACATGGATTTTATAAATATTTTTAAAAAATATTGATAATTTTTGAATTCCACAGGCTGGAAGAAAATATACAGTCATACCTCACCTTATGAATCCCTATAAGTACGGAAGTTTCAGGTTACAACATTTTTTATATGCAAATGAGTGACTCGAGATGCGAAAAAGATCCACTTTACGAAATCCCCCAAAAAGTAAATGCATATCCTTATCTGTTATTTTATTTTGAAATCCCCTTATTAAGCTGTTAAAAACTACAAATGCAACATGGCACATATCTTCACACACACACACACACATACCAATAGGGCACACGTAAAAGTGTAAAATGTACTATAAAGTGGACGTCTTCCAGCCTTGGTAGAACTGGCTCTTGACACTATCTGGTGGACAAACATGGGTATTACATCTAAAACGGCAGCGGAAGAAGATAATACTATATTTTAAGACATTAATAAATCATTTTCTTATAATGTTCACTAATTTTTGTGGGTTTCTTCACATCTTTCATCCAAAAATTTGGACATTTTGATAAATTTTAAATTGTTTAGTTGGTAGTTGTGTGAGGACCTTGCAACGAATTAGAGAATTTACATATAAAGTACACCTCTACTTACAACATTTTCAAGTTACTAAAAAGTCTTAATTCCGTAAGTAGAGGTACGACTGTATTCCAGCTGTTCTACAATCCCTGTTTTTTGCCAAAACAGTATTTTATTGGCTCTGTGTATTTTCTTGCACTCGATGCCTCCGATTAGAGAACCCCTTCATTTTACCACGAATGGCCAAGGGCCAGCAAGAGGGTCCGTCGCCCCCTCCTGCGGTCAAACAAGCAAAGATTTGGCAGCAAAACACGGATTAGGCAGAGATTATTAAATGTCAGCGCTTAAAACGAATACTTTTTTACAGCCTCCGAGTAAATCAATACTACTTATCTTTGATAAAAGAGGTGCAGACAGGCAGACGCGGTGGTGTGACGGGCGATGGGGGGGGGGCTTGCATCTCGCCTTGTCTCCCGCCGAACAATACCGCTAATAATCTCGTTGGGAGATCCCTAAGGAATGTATTGGATATAGATTATTATGACGTGCTGCTTTTTTGTCATTATGGTTCTATATGTTACATTACATATTATCACATAAGATAACATGTGATTAATATGTCATTTGAATCATATGTTGTCAAGAAAGTGTTTATAGTTGTAATATTTATTTTTAAAAAATAGGGTAAGTGGTTAGGGTGTTACTGTGTGGATTTTGCATGTTTTTTTCTGGGATTATGTGGGTTTTTTTCTGGGTACTCCAGTTTTCAACCCACATTTCAAAACATTAATGCTAGGGTAGCTGGTTGGACACTCTAAATTATCCCTAGGGTCTCCTCGTGCCTTGTGATTGGCTGGCCTGCAATTCAGGGTGTGCCCCGCCTGGTGCCTGAAGTCAGCTGGGATTAGCTCCAGCACCCCCCGCGACCCTTGTGAGAAAATGAATTATTGAAGCATCAAACTAAAAAATCCCCATATCTAAATAAATATTCAATGACTAAGTTACTGAAGTCATGATCCATCACATAACTTCACCTGAGCTCACCTGGCATAGGCTCCAGCACCCCCCGCGACCCTTGTAAGAAAATCAATGACTGAATCATAAAACAATACAAAACACCATACCCAAGTCCCTAACCAAATCATAGTCCAATCACCTGACTTCTCCTGAGCTCAGCTGAGATCGGCTCCAGCACCCCCCGCGACCCTTTTGAAAAAATCAATGATTGAAGCATAAAACAAAACTAAAATGCTACACCGAAGTCCCTGACCATGTCATAGTCCAATCGCCTGACTTCGCCCAAGCTTAGCTGGGATCGGCTCCAGCACCCCCTCCCCCCCGCGACCCTTGTGTAAAAATCAATGATTGAAGCATAAAACTAAAATAAAATCACATCTCTAAATAAATCTTCAATGCCTAAGTCACTGATGTCATTTTTCAATCCCATAACCTCACCCGAGCTCACCTAGGATCACCTCCAAAAACAAAACAAAAACACCATACGCAATTCCCTCACCACATAGTCCAATCACCTGACTTCCCCCGAAACTCACCTAGGATCACCTCCAGCACCCCCCGCGACCCTTCAGAAAAACCCAATGACTGAATCATAAAACAAAAACACCATGCCCAATTCCCTCACCACATAGTCCCATCACCTGACTTCCCCCGAAACTCACCTAGGATCACCTCCAGCACCCCCCGCGACCCTTCTGAAAAAAACCCAATGACTGAATCATAAAACAAAACAAAAACACCATACCCAATTCCCTCACCACATAGTCCCATCACCCGACTCCCCCCGAAACTCACCTAGGATCGACTCCAGCACCCCCTGCGACCCTTCCACCTTCCACCACAACCCAATCCTCATTCAAACTACTCCATTTTAACCATAATTTGCGCAAAAAACCCTATCTAAATGCATTCCACCACCACTCCCATACATTTTCCGCCTTTGAACAACAACACACTGTTCCTTCCCATCAATTCCAAATAGAACCAACTGACCCTCAAACACATATTTAACCCACCACATGAAGCTACCAAAGGCCTTCAACCAATCACGGCACACCATTCTTATTACCCAGCATACCGCCAATGGTCCGCCCCCTTTTTTTTTAACTCCCATGATTGACGTGTAGAAATATTGATGTAAACAAACCAATCAGAAGTCTTTGTAAGGAAGCCCACTGAAGTATAGAGAGCCCACCGACTGGCAGCAAGTGTGCTTCATTACCTTACATTCGCCGCGCACACCCGCGTTTGTACGTACGTACGTGCGTGTGTGTGTGCGTGGGTTCATGAATTTCTAGTGCCCCCTCGCTGCCTTCATCCAAATCATAATTACAATGTAATATCACGCGTAAGGCAGCGCCCCTGCTGTTGTTTCTCTTCCATGAATATCAAATGTTGTCACGCTGAGCTCTCAAAAGCTGCGCAGATCCTTGCCAGGCACACCGTTTGTGTGCGGGTACGTTTGTCCAAGTGTTGAAGTGTGTGTCCGTGTGGGTGTTTTTTTGAGGGTGCTTGTGGGTGTTTGTTTACGGTGTTTACCGGGGATGGTTACTGAAGGTGTTTTGTGTGGGATTATCAGAGGGTTTTTAATGGAAGTGGGTATGGCGTTTAGCGTTCATAAGTGTAGATGTGTATGTTTTTTTCTGGGGTTTTGAACAGGTTTTTTGATCATTTGGAATGGTGTGGGAAAGTGGTGGTTTGGGGGCTAAATTTGATCCGGTGGATCATTTGGTGTGGTCCGGGGAAGTGAATTATAAGTGCTGATTTTTTTGTTTTAGGATCAAATTAAAATGAAGAGTATAGATGTGTATTAAATTTCCTGTTTTTTCTCCTTTTAAATCAATAAATGTAAATTTTTAATCATTTTTTTTCTGTTTTTAGTTCAAAAATCATTTTGTAAAATCTGCAAACATTATTCAGGGATTTTAATCCTGTTCTTTCAATCCATTTATAAAAACAATCATATATATATAAGCATATATAATCTATGTATGTGTATATATATGTATATATATATGTAAATATATGTATATATATATATATATATATATATATATATATATATATATATATATATATATATATATATATATATATATATATATATATATATATATATATATATATATATATATATATATATATATATATATATATATATATATATATATATATATATATATATATATATATATATATATATATATATATATATATATATATATATATATATATATATATATATATATATATATATATATATATATATATGTATATGTATATATATATGTATATATATATATATATATATATATATATATATATATATATATATATATATATATATATATATATGTGTATATATATTTATATATATATATATATATATATACATATATATACATATATACACATATACACATATATACACATATATTTACACACATATATACACATTGAGCTACATATAGATATACAGTTGGGACAGATATTTATATTTAAAAAAAAATTACATTGGCGCATGCCTTGTGCTACCTTACGTACTGTTTTAAAACGCTCAGTAGTACAGATACCTTTCAAGAAATGGATAACGAACTTCACTTTTATTTCTAGCCTGACTTTTAGTGGCGCGGGGAATCAAGCGCTCGCTCTTTTGCGCTAATTACACCTCGAAGAGATAATAACTGCATTTATCGTCTGAGGTGATCCAATTCTGTTATTTATCAAATACCTTGATTGCAAAATCAATTTTGGAGACTGGCAAATTAATTTGCTTAGCTTCCAAGAGACGACAGGCAGCGGGGGCCCCTTTACAATTTACTCAAATGGATTGCTTGATTTTTTTGACAGTGCCCAAGGGTAAAAAGTATGCATGATTATGATGTATCATATACAAAAATATATATGTTTATGTATTTATCCTGGTGAAAATACAAACAAAGTAACTGAAAAAATATATATAAAAATGCAACACGGCACATATGCACTTAAAAGTCTAGAACACGTGTCAAAGTGGCGGCCCGGGGGCCAAATCTGGTCCGCCGCATCATTTTGTGTCGCCCGGGAAAGTAAATCATGAGTGCCGACTCTTTGTTTTAGAATCAAATTAAAATGAAGAGTATAGATGTATATTACATTTTCTGATTTTCCCTTTTTAAATCAATAATTGTCATTATTTAATCCATTTTTTCCTGTTTTTAGTTCAAAAATGATTTTGTAAAATCCCAAAATATTTTTTAAAGTACTTTTTTCATAAGACCGATTTTGTTTTACCCATTTTCGGCTCTAATCCGGATCATTCCGGTCACTGGTAACAAAAAAAATCGTTGATACTAATATTGTCATTGCTATTAGCATAATACACATAACTTTTCACCATATAAATATAGCATGTCAGCAAGCAATGTACCCAGAAAGTCAAGATTTCAGCGTTTTATAGCGACATCTACAGAATCTTGAATTTAGTGCGTACAAATTGGGAACTATACGTCCATTTTGGGTAAAAAAAAATGGTACGTTTTTATTTTTTATCACTTAATAAAGGGAATTGCAATCATTAATAAGGGGGGAATTAACCATGATTGACAGGTCTGGCTTTGGATGGTTAGTCTTTGTTTCCCATTTAAATTTAAGAAGATATTAAGTACTTTTTCAAGTGGGACACTTACTCCGCCGCCATCTTTATTTACGACTTGTCCGCGACTTTTCTAAAATTCATTTTCTGTCTTGAGTGAACTTTAAACTCCACTCTTGTGGCCTCCTTTTAAAATTCATAGAATGTTAAATTCGACCACTTTCCACCAACTCGAGTATCTTTTCAATCCGCCCCGCCAAGTAATACTTGAGGATTTTTTCGCCGTGCGGACAAATTTGCGGGCGACAATTGTTTTTTACCACCGCCTCGTGTTGGAAGTCGAGAGGGGGCCGAGAAGGGCGCCGAGTGGAACGGGCGCCCCGTGACACACGGATCACTCTAAATGTAAATGAGGGGGTTTTTAGCAGGGCGCCGGTCGTCAAGCAACAATCGACACGCGTTGCTGAGACATGCCCACGTCATACAAATAAATGACTACCGTATTTTCAGGACTATAAGGCGCACTTAAAAGTCTTCAATTTTCTCCAAAATAGACAGTGCGACTTATAATCCAGTGCGCCTTATATATGGAAAAAACAGAAAACCAAAAAACACCACTTACGGGTATTTAAAAAAAAAACACACAAACGCCTGAACTGAAACAATACTGTTAAATATGCAGATGCCATCTTAGTTTACAAAATCTTCCATTATATAGCTCCTCCCCCACTGCAAGATTTTATACAAAAAAAAATCCAAACCATCAACAATGGCTGGCTCGAGAGGTGACTGTAAAGTAGTGAGTGCTTCATACCCCTGAAAACAATAGCAATTACCGTATTTTCACGACTATAAGGCGCACTTAAAAGTCTTAAATGTTCTCCAAAATAGACAGTGCGCCTTATAATTCAGTGCGTCTTATATATGGAAAAAATGTCATTCATTGAGGGTGCGCCTTATAGTCGTGAAAATATGGTACAGTGTTCCCTCGCTACTTCGGGGTTCAGCTACCGCGGACTCAGAGCTTTGCAGATTTTTTGGGAAAAATAATACAAATATTACATTGACAGAACATATTTTACAGTTTTTTTTGGCATGTGGGAGGAAACCAGTGTACCCAGAGAAAAAAAACCACATAAACCAAGGGCTAACACGCAAACTCCCTAACAAGACAGTCCGGACCTGGTATCGAACCCCTCAACCATAACACACGCTAAAATCAACCCACATTTTGCATACTACCATATTTTCACGACTATAAGTCGCACCCTGAACGAATGACACATTTTAATGTTTTTCCATATATAAGGCGCACAGGATTATAAGGCGCACTGTCTATTTTGTAGAAAATGTAAGACTTTTAAGTGCGCCTCAACGGATGACACATTTTAATGTTTTTTTTCCATATATAAGGCGCACCACATTATATGGCGTCCTGTCTATTTTGTAGAAAATGTAAGACTTTTAAGTACGCCTCAACGAATGCCTCATTTTATATTTTTCCATATATAAGACGCACCACATTATAAGGCGCACTGTCTATTTTATAGAAAATGTAAGACTTTTAAGTGCGCCTCAACGAATGACACATTTTATATTTTTTCCATATATAAGACGCACCACATTTTCAGGCGCCCTGTCCATTTTATAGAAAATTTAAGACTTTTAAGTGCGCCTTATAGTCGTGAAACTATGGTAAACAAACAGATTGGGTATCAAAACAAAAAAATGGCGCCCATGAACTGCAAATCTACTTTACCGAGTCATAAAAAATAAAGATAGAATAAGCAAGTATCCCACTTTTAATTAGTCCGTCTTTGTTGTCCTGCAGGGACGCGTGTTCGAGTCCATAAATGGCCTCCATTTGCAGAAATTAAATGATTAGCTAACAACCACAAAAAGCTCTTCTTTACTTTAAGCTAACACCACTCTCATTTTCTTCCTTTGGAAAATATCTTTCATTCATTTAGAACTCTTTCACCGTGGCTTTTGCGTCTTTTGTCCCGCTGTACATTAAGAACTCAGCCAGCCTTTCACGCGGTCATTTGACATCTTATTTTGTCCTTCATCTCCCGAACGACTCAAAAAAAAAAGCAATTTGGTCGGCAACGTAGCGGCTGAATGGAGCCAAGGAAGGACAATACGTCGTTTCTCATTAGCGCTAACGCTATAGCCGCTACGGAGGCGGACGTAGAGGCCGACGCCACTCAAAAAAACAGCCTCGGTTCTGAAAATTGACTCACCCCGGAGGTCAAAAACACGATGGATGCTAAAGTCTTACCTACAAATAAAATACGCCCACCCGTATACGGTCGTAAAACCCTCACAAAAACGAACATACACAAAGATGCTAACTTATAGCTAGCAAAATGATACACACATATTTTCCTGCTGACTTTGGATGGTTCATACGGCGGGTGTTCCCGCAGTGACAGGCATATGATTGACAGGTAAGCGCCGGCGCCGTTTACAGCTTTGTGTTCTCCCTGGGCGGCAAATCCCACGCCGTCCTTGACCCCCCCTCCCAGTACTGCACCTGAGTCGCATATATTTGGATTAAACGGTACTGTGAACAAAAATGGTGAACTCAGGATGCAATATTTTTGGTTGACATTTTTGAACACTGCTAGTATTTTTGAGGAAGAGGCTCTAGGTCTACTTGGACATCTCTGTTCGACTAGAGCAGGGGTGGGTAAACTTTTAGGCCCGGGGGCCAGATTGAGTTTAGAAATGTAACAGATGGGCAGGGTCAGCATAAGATACGATAAATGTAAAAAAGTGCATCCGTTAAAAGTACATATGAAACATAAACAGGAAAAGGGACTTAAGTATTAATATATATTCATCACTTATTATTCAAGTAAAAAGTATAAAGTACAAAGTAAAATGGAATGTATTAAGAGATATTAAAATTGTATTTAGAAAAAGATAGAGGGGCTGTAAAACACGAAAAAATAAATAAGAGTGGACACAGCTACTGCCACTGGCTTCCGCCTGACGGCGCCATCTTGGGAAAAAAATAAAATAAAATAAAACAAAATAAAAACTAATCATAATAATAATTTTAAAAAATAATAATAATAAAAACAACAATAATTTTAAAATAATAATAATAAAAATAATATTAATAAATTATTAATAATAACAATAATAATAAAAAAAGATGATAAAAAAATGATAAAAATGATAATAATAAAAAAAGATGATAAAAAAATAATAAAAATGATAATAATAAAAAAAGATAATAAAATGATAAAATAATAATATTGATATAATAATAATAATTAAAATTGTCATTTAAAAATAGATAGAGGGGCTGTAAAACATGAAAAACCAAATAAGAGTGGTCACAGCTACTGCCACTGGCTTCCGCGTGACGGCGCCATTTTGGGGAAAAAAATAAATAAAAAACATTATTTTTACAACGTCGGCGGGCCGGATTTAAAAGCCTAACGGGGCCGTATCTGGCCCGCGGACCGTAGTTTGCCCATATCTCTCACTAACCACTCGTCCATCGTGTATTCCAGAAGTCAAGAAAATGAAACTGCACAGGGTGCCGGATTAAGAAGCCATACTGGGCCATGCTTTCCTAGAAACCATCTAAGAGTTTTCCATCAAGGATGATTGACTGCATTGTCAAGAAACAATCAACAACATCAAAGACCTCATGTGGAGAAAGGGGCGGGCTTGCAGGGGCTGCCACCTTAACTGCAGGTGAGGGTTCTCGGGGTCCCGCTGGGTGCCGGATGGCGGGTTGGGGGTGCAGTGTAGTATATTTTTTTTGCTTTGCTCCAATGTGGCGTCCGGAGGGGAATGTGGCGGCTTCTGGTGGCGAGTAGATAGCGGGGGGTTGAATGTCAGCGACACAATCACACGCTGAGGGCACCTTCCCGCAAACTGTCAATCAGTAACCGTGAGAGCATCTTCAGCCAGAAGGGTCTCGGTGTTGGGGGTGGAGAATCGGCAACAAAAACAGCCCAAAGCTGCACTTTGATCACTAAATCACATCAAAGACACAACAAAGGTAATGAGCAGAAGTCATTAGAAAAAAGATATTTTTGACTGGGTTGAGTGGTTAGGGCAGGGGTGTCAAATATACGGCCCGCGGGCCAGATCCGGACCGCTAGGCTTTTTAATCCGGCCCACCGACGTAGTCCAAATAAACAAATGTTTTTTATTTATTAATTTATTTTGTTTTATTTTTTTCCCAAAGATGGCGCCATATTTTTTATTTGTTTCACTTTGTATTTTTTTCACCAAATAATTGAATTCAATTTTTTACCACTATTATCTTGCCAAAGGCTATTTGAATAGTGCTGTTTTTTTGTAAAAGAACGTAGATTATCGCCATCTGGTGGACAAAAACAATATTTTAGGTCTACTTTTATACGTTAACAGCTGTGCAGGGGATTTTTTTCACCTGTAGAGGCCAGTGTTTCACCGGGATGCGTGTATTTTGCTTCAGTTTTTGGTACAAAATTTGTGCGTTATACTTCGATTAAATACGGCATCTAGTAAAAATGTGTTTGCTCATATTATGATCAAAATATGACAATACTATCCTTATTACAACCATAATTTTTACAAAAAAAATGTACTTAAAAAATCCTGTACAATAGTTACGATTTACACAATTTGAAATGAATAAAAACCCTATAAAATACAGGAAAAACATATAATGTGACAGATATGGCAACCTCCTCTGTGCAGTTTGCATGTTCTCCCCAGGCTTACGTAGGTTTTTTCTCCGAGAAGTAAAAAAGTTTCCTATTATTCGTCGGTCATGTCCATACATTTTGATCAATTTTGTGCATTTTGATCGCACACAGTTGGATGACAAATAGTTTAAAGTGGACGCCCTGGGCAGTACATTTGAAAACAAATACATCAAAATGTGGACATTCTTTGGCCAATTCGGTGCTGGGGGAGATTAGCTAGGAAACAAGATGGAATTTAATATACCGTATTTTCACGACTATAAGTCTTAAATTTTCTCCAAAATAGACAGTGCGCCTTATAATCCAGTGCGCCTTATATATGGACCAAAACAGAAAACCAAAAACCACCACTGTCGGATATTAAAAAAAACACAAAAAACGCCTGAACTGAAACAATAATGTGAAATATGCAGATGCCATCTTAGTTTACAAAATCTTCCATCATGTAGCTCCTCCCCCACTGCAAGATTATATACCAAAAAAATCCAAAATGGCTGGCTCTAAAGGTGACTGTGTAGTGAGTGCTTCATACCTGGAAGTCAATAGCAATTACCGTATTTTCACCACTATAAGGCCCACTTAGAAGTCTTACATTTTCTCCAAAATAGACAGTGCGCCTTATAATCCAGTGCGCCTTATATATGGAAAAAAATTCCATTCATTTAGGGTGCGCCTCATAATGGGGTGCGCCTTATAGTCGTGAAAATACGGTAGCCATTAATAAAAATAAAAATGGTTTCAAAGTTGATAATGAAGCTGCCACAACAAAGTTTTTTTCAAGCCTTCCACAGAAGTAAAACAATACGTGGCGGCTGTTTGGATGATTTAATGTCAAGTCCAATCAGAGTGAGAGCGCAGATCCATATAATAGATCTCCTCGTTATTACCACTGGGAGATGCAGTCGGCGGCGGCATCGGCGGCGGCGTCGAGGCTTCCAGCTGCGGCGCCAAAAAAGCGCCTCATCACGTCGCCGCCATTGCTCAATTGCATGTTTATCATCCATGACATTGGCGGAATGTTTTTTATCGGGATTGCTCCTCATAAAAAGAGCCATTTGATAAGAGTTGAGCCGGGATTTGAGTCCATTAGCCAAATTACCAGAGACCGTTGGACCCCCCAAACCCCGCCCCCCCAAACACGAGTCCACGTCTTCAATCTGATGCTCAGCATGAGACGAGAGGCGGGAAATGGCGAGTTAGAAACGAAAGGGAGATAGATGATAGGCCGGATTTGTCGTCTTTTAGATAGCGGTTAGCGCTAGATATGGGCAAACTACGGCCCGCGGGCCACATCCGGCCCACTAGGCTTTTTAATCCGGCCCGCCGACGTTGTCCAAATAATGTATTTTTAATTTTTTATTCCCCAAGATGGCGCCGTTACGCGGAAGCTAGTGGCAGTAGCTGTGTCCACTCTTATTTTTTTTTTTGTGTGTTTTACATAATACTTAATACATTCCTTTTGACTTGACTTTGTACTTTATACTTATTACTTTAATGAGGGATGAGTATGTTAATACTTGAGTCCTTTTTTCGGTTTATGTTTCATATGTACTGTTAACGGATGCACTTTTTTACATGTATCGTATCTTCAACAACATAAGTGCACAAATAACAACAAATAAACAAACTGATAAATAATATATTAATAAGTAGTCAACAAAATAAATAAATCGTAAGCCAATGACTACAATCTGTATGTATCATTTGGAAAAAAATGAATCAAATGGATAGAAAAATACATTTATATCAATTTATTTCCAAAACATTTTCATTTATATTCATATTTATAGTATTTACAGCCTTTATTGTATAATGTTATCAATTTTTAGTGCAAATCCGCTTTATTCCAAACCTTTTTAAATGCATTTTAAAGGATTTGACATAAAACTTGAGCTGGGAAACAGCGCCCTCTTGTGTCCAAGCATGATTTTGATATTTAATGGCACAACGGTTGACTGCTGCTCACTAGTGGACACAAGTGGAACTGTTGTCGCATATTAGCTCTCATACCACAACACTTGACTGCTGCCTACTAGTGGATGGGTGTGGAAATGTAATCGCCTATAAGCTCTCATAGCACAACACTTGACTGCTGCCAACTAGTGGACGGGAGTGGAAATGTAATCACCTAAAAGCTCTCATTGCACAACACTTGACTGCTGCCAACTAGTGGACGGGAGTGGAAATGTAATCGCCTAAAAGCTCTCATTGCACAACACTTGACTGCTGCATACTAGTGGACACAAGTGGAAATGTAATCGCCTATTAGCTCTCATAGCACAACACTTGACTGCTGCATACTAGTGGACACAAGTGGGAATGTAATCGCCTATTAGCTCTCATAGCACAACGCTTGACTGCTGCCAACTAGTGGACTGGAGTGGAAGTGATGTCGCCTATTAGCTCTCAGAGAACAACACTTGACTGTTGCCAACTAGTGGACAGGAGTGGAAGTGCCATACCCTATTACAGGGGTGGCCAACCCGCGGCTCGCGAGCCGCATGCGGCTCTTTGCCCGGTTTCATGCGGCTCTTACGTCCATATCAAAGTTTGTATTTGTGTTTTATTTGCGTGTGCGCTTCGCTTGAGTTCAATACGGTATTTTCGTCAAATGCACATGTGCTTGGGATGAAAACACCTCAAAGTTTCCCAGTAGGAGCAAGGTCATTTGAGTAAACGTTTTTAACAGAGTGGGAGAGCTCCCGTGAACCAGAAGCGACAATGAACGGCGTCGCGCACACAAAAAGTATCCCAAAGATCGAGCGTCGGCTGAAAAAGCCACACCCCCTGCGAGGCAGACCAAGGCGAGAGTGCTCAGCCGGGAGCAGGCCAATAGGAGAGCGAGGTGTACACCCACGTGGTGGGCGCGCTAGTTAAAAGCCATTCATAATAAATGACAGCTCACAAGGAGCGAATGTTGCGCAAAAATAGGCTCTGATTTTATGACAGAAGTCCCACTAAGTAACATGCATAGTAAAAGAAAAACGCTATTGTAAATTATTATATTTTTGTTTGTGGACTTGGTTGAACTGAGAGTTTGTCTGTGTGAGACAGTGCACACAATGTTCATTGTTGATAATGACTGGCCTGTGCTGTTAGTACTGTAGGAGTCAATTTATGTCATTACTATTCTGGTGTGTGACATTTACAATAAATCTGTGTGATGTGGCTCTTTGCGGTAACACGGTAAAAAATGTGGCTCTTGGTCTCTGACTGGTTGGCCACCCCTGCCCTATTAGATCTGAGAGCGCGACACCTGACTGCTGCCTACTAGTGGATGGGAGTGGAAGTGTCGTCTCCTATTATACATTTCCACATTTTCACCAAAAAAACACATTCCGATTTTTCCAACAAAATAACTAGCAAAACCAGCAATCGTATTAATCATCCGACATTTTTTTAAGTCCGCAGATTATTTCTAGTCGTTCACATTTGGCGTCCTCGAAGCAGACGGCGTGTGTCAAGTAGGCCCAAGCAACGCGTTAAGGTCTTGCCGAGTGTGATTACACGATGACGCCCTTTTCCAGATGAAAACTTTCATGAGTTGGAGGCGGAGAATGACTCTCACAACCTTTAAGGCAAAAAATAGAAGGTGCAGATAATGTCAGCATACTTCACAAAGGCCAATGAACGAAAAGCTGCCTGCCACTTAATTGTCACGGCACAGCTGATGATAAGAAGGCAAATATCACCATAATCAGCATATTACTTATTGGCTACCCGCGGAAAAACCAAATGATGAACTCCTTCACCTTTGCCAGAGGTAGGCGTCCAATCCAAGGGGGATTGGAACTTTCACCGTGATTATTCACCAATGAGTTTTTAAACCGCAGGCTAGTTGATTTCCAACCCTTATTTCAAATATACGGCTCGCGGGCCGCATGTGGCCCGCTACAGGGTCTAATTTCGGACTGCCGAGTACTGTGTAGCTCAGGGGTGGGCAAAGTTTTGAATTAAAAAATTTGACAGATGGGCGGGGTCAGCACAAGATAGGATACATATAAAAAAGTGCATCCGTTAACAGTACATATGAAACAAACTGAAAGAAGGACTAAAGTATTAATATACTAATCACTCATCATTAAAGTAAAAAGTATAAAGTACAAAGTAAACTAAAAAGGAATGTATTAGGTAATATAAAAATGTCATTTAAAAAAGATAGAGGGGCTGTAAAACACGTAAAACAAAGAAGAGTGGACAGAACTACTGCCACCGGCTTCCGCATGATGGCGCCATCTTGGGGAAAGCAAAAATATATATCTATATTATTTGGACAACATACTCATACTCTACCAATTAGTACATATTAGCTTTCTTCCAAACTCAATTGCCAAAGTACCTCAGCAACCTTCCTCGTTAGTATAGTGGACAGTATCTCTGCCTGTCACGTGGAAGACCGGGGTTTGATTCCCTGACGGGGAGTATCAACTTTTAGCCTCTGCTTGGGTTAGGGTGTGTTTAAATACAAAATGGTTAGGGTTAGGGTGTGTTTAAATACAAAATGGTTAGGGTTTGGTTAGGGTTATGGTTAGAATTAGGGTGTGTTTAAATACAAAATGGTTAGGGTTAGAGTTAGGGTTAGGGTTTGGGTTAGGGTGTGTTTAAATACAAAATGGTTAGGGATAGGGGTTAGGGTTAGTGTTAGGGTTAGGGTTTGGTTAGGGTTTGGTTAGGGTTAGCGTTAGCGTTAGCGTTAGAGTTAGAGTTAGGGTTAGGGTTTGGTTAGGGTGTGTTTAAATACAAAATGGTTTGGGTATGTTTAAATCCAAAATAGTTAGGGTGTGTTTAAATACAAAATGTTTAGGGGTTAGAATTAGGGTTAGGGTTTGGTTAGGGTTTGGGTTAGGGTTAGGGTGTGTTTAAATACAAAATGATTAGGGTTAGAGGTTAGACTTAGGGTTAGGGTTTGGTTAGGGTGTGTTTAAATACAAAATGGTTAGGGTTAGGGTGTTTTTAAATACAAAATGGTTAGGGTTAGAGTTAGGATTAGGGTTTGGTTGGGGTTAGGGTTCAGGTTAGGGTTAGGGGTTGGGGTTAGCGGTTTGGGTTAGGGTGTGTTTGAATGCAAAACTTTGTCGAAAAAGATGCGGCCAATCGTAAAACCCCAATGAGGTCAACCAAAAAATTAAAACATCAAGACATTCTCTGAATGAATGTCTGTCCCAGATGACCATCCCATCATTCCGCAGAACAATAACTCCCTTTTCAATGTTTTTCAATGTGAAATAGACGACCTTTGACCCCCTCATTTACATACATACCCACATGGGTCTATTTGCCGGGACATATGGCGGATGTTTGAAGCGCCAAGGTCTGTATCTTCCCCATACAGTCGTCTCCGGGGAGAATTTGAGTCCCTTTCATGTGACATTCTCCAGGTGTCACTCTCCACCCCGCGTTATCATGGCCGCCGCCGCCGCCGTCATCGTGACAGCTTCAAGGCACCAGAAATAAAAAGCCAAACTCCAAAGCTGGGCTCAAAGTGTTTGCCGGGGAAACGTGAGTGACGTTTGCTTTATGCTAAGGCGCCGAATGAGACGCCATTGTATTGTTTAATAAAAGGCCATGTGGTAATTTGTTGTTATCCACGAGTAATTCGGGGATTAGTTTTTCTCAGGTGGTGGGAATGGGGATTTTTTAAGTACCTGTCAAGGCATTTTGGGACTATGTAAACATGTTGGTGGGTGTACAAGGGGAAATTGTGGTAAAGTTGAGATTGGGTTTTTGACAAAGATTTTTGAGAGGTCGCAGATTTTTGTCAAAATGGGCCAATCCATAACCTGAAGTATTTTTGTTTCAAACTCTGTCACCTAGAGATGGAATGTCAAGTTTTTTCTTATCAAAGTTTTAGCAACGAGATGGAATAAAAAATGGATGACATCATTTTTGACGTCGACCTAACTTTGGGTTCATGTGATGTAGAGATTTTATTCTTTAATTTTATGGCTTTTTCTACCAAGATGACTGAAATGTATTAATATTGGGCAAAAAACAATTTTGTGGTAAAACAAGATTTGTTTTGCCAAAAGTTGATGCCCATAAAAAAAATTTGGTACATTCTAAATGAATTATAAGCAACAAAATCACTTGAATCTTGTAATATTACGATTTGAGTTTGGTAATATTATAATTAGAATTTTGTAAGATTATAATTAGAATTTAGTTATATCACAATTTCAATCGTAATATTACAATTTGAATCTTGTATTATTACAATTTGAATCTCGTAATATTACAATTTGAATTTTGTAGTATCATATTTTGAATGTTGTAATATTATCATTTGATTTTTTTAATATTATAATTGGAACTTTGTTATATCACAATTTGAATTTTGTAATATTACAATTTCAATCGTAATATTACAATATGAATCTTGTAATATCACATTTTGAATCTTGTAATATTATCATTTGAATTTTGTAATATTATATTTAGAATTTTGTAATATGACAATTAGAATTTTGTAATATTACAATTTCAATCGTAATATTACAATTTGAATCTCGTTATATTTCAATTTCAATCTTGTAATGTTATAATTTGAATCTGATATCATAATTTGAATCTTGTAATATTACAATTTGAATTTTGTAATATCACATTTTAAATCTCATAATATTACAATTTGAATATCTAATATTACAAGATCAACTTATTGTTGAAATGAATTGAATCTAATGCTTTTTATAATATAATAAACGTATAATGATATTTAAAGCTTCAACACAAAGCTTGTTTGTATTTTCCATTTCCATTTCAATCTTGTAATATAACCATTTTCATCTCTGAACATTAATATTATAATATATGTCTTTGCAGGTGACTCCATATCAACAAAAGGTTACAAAAATGAAGCTTTTCAACCTCAAAGGAAAGACTTGACAAGCAACTTTAACAGGTCAGTTATGTCTTCACCACATTTTAATTGTTAAATGAATCAGAAGTGCATATTAAAAATGAGTATAACTATTAAATGTGAAAAAATAGATCATATAATGCTTTAATATAATTTCCATTTAATCCCCACAATTAAATTTTACGTTAATTTGCGTTAATCTTACTATCAACAGAATACAAACATATTTTTTCGAAATCTACAACATGCATAGCTGAACGATTACTGCCACCCGCAGGCCTGGAGTGGAACAACCACATTTTTTTCGTACAAGGTGATGTTCTGTAAGGCTAACCTCAAATGTCTTGTCTAATTTTTACCGCCATAACGACACAAAACAGCCCTTAAACTTCGATTAGCTCGCGTTCATTCAAAGAAAAACGCAGTTTCGGAAACTCGGCAACGATGAAGACTTCAAAGAACGTGTAAACAAGAAAGCGGCAGGATAAGAACTTTGTTACGACGTAGTACAATGCCGTTGGGGGCTTTTGAGCTTCGCCAAATCGAGGACTTCAGGTGATATGCGAAAAAATGGGGCGGGGCGGAGGATTTCCATAATTTGGTCGGCATTTTCTACGTCGGGATCGAATGAAGAATGTGAACGGAAGAGATTACGACAATTTTTAGGGAGTTGGAGGGATTGCTTCAGAAGCTTTATATTTCTCTTTTGGGAAGTGGTGTAGAATTGGGGGACGTAACGAGTATCTGGCAACAAAGAGTTTCCTGGAAAAGTGGAAGAAATGCTTAAAAATGTTGAATTTTGTTGTTTGTTTTCGGGATTTTGTTGGTTTTGGGATTAGACATTGGCTGTTAGATTTATTACTTATTTATTGACTATTTATCAGTTTGTTTGTTGCTGTTATTTGTGCACTTCTCTCGTTATTTATGTTTTGATTACTTTTTATGTGAGTACTTATTTATTACTCATTTATCTAATTAACTTATTTAAATAAGTAATCACATAAGTAGTCAACATAAATAAGTAGTTAATAATACAGTACAGCATTCACATATGCATATAACTGTGTTAAATATTTACACATCTTCATATCGTATAGGCCATATGTGGCAAAGTGGCGGCCCGCGGGCCAAATTTGGTCCGCTGCATCATTTTGTGTGGCCCGGGAAAGTAAATCATGAGTGCTGACTTTCTGTTTTTAGGACAAAATTCAAATGATGATTATAGATGTATATTAAATTTCCTGTTTTTCTCCCTTTTAAATCAATAATTGTAATTTATTAATCATTTTTCTGTGTTTTTAGTTCAAAATTAATTTTGTAACATCTAAAAATATATTTTAAAAAGCTCAAATAAACATTGTATTAGATCTATTAAAAAACTGAATATTCAGGGTTTTTAATCCAGTTCTTTTAATCCATTTATAAAAAAAAAATCTAAATATGATATCTAAAATGGTCCGCCCCACATGAAATCAAGTTGACTTTCTGTTTCAGGATCAAATTAAAATGAAGAGTATAGATGTATATTACATTTCCTGATTTCCCCCTCTTAAATCGATAACTTACATTTTTTAATCATTTTTTCTGTGTTTTTAGTTCAAAAATCATTGTGTAAAATCTAAAAATATATTTAAAAAAGCTCAAATAAACATTGTATTAGATCTATTAAAAAACTGAATATTCAGGGTTTTTAATCCAGTTCTTCTAATCCATTTATAAAAAAAAAATCTAAATATTATATCTAAAATGGTCCGGCCCACATGAAATCAAGTTGACTTTCTGTTTTAGGATCAAATTAAAATGAAAAGTATAGATGTATATTAAATTTCCTGACTTTCCCCCTTTTAAATCAACAATTGACATTTTTTAATCCATTTTTTCTGTGTTTCTAGTTCAAAAATAATTTTGTAAAATCTAAAAATATATTTAAAAAAAGCTCAAATAAACATTGTTTTAGATCTACCAAAAAAACTGAATATTCAGGGCTTTTAATCCATTCATAAAAAAAGAAAAATCTAAATATTATATCTAAAATGGTCCGGCCCAAACACCAGGAGTGTTTATTGCACTGGTGTCAAAGTGGCGGCCCGCGGGCCGAATTTGGCCCACTGCATCATTTTGTGTGGCCCGGGAAAGTAAATGATGAGTGCCGACTTTCTGTTTTAGGATCAAATTAAAATATTATAGAGTATAGATGTATATTAAATTTCCTGATTTTGCCCCTTTTAAATCAATAATTGTTATTTTTTTAAATCCATTTTTGGGTGTTTTTAGTTCAAAAATAATTTTGGGAAATCTAAAATAAACATTGTTTTAGATCTATAAAAACTGAAAATTCAGGGCATTTAATCCAGTTCTTTTAATTAATTGATAAAAAAAAATCTAAATATTATATCTAAAATTGTCTGACCCACATGAAATCGAGTTGATATTAATGCTGCCCGCGAACCAACCCGAGTTTGATACCCTTGCTATAGACACAAAAACATCCTACTTTGCGGATGATCAATTTTCGTAACCATATCGAGTCTACCCACAAAATTTGAGGGAATACTGTATTGCATGCTTGACTAGTTTCTCTGTTAAAACCACCCAGAGGCGCCTCCCTATTTGAAAGAAACTCAACTACACAAATAAATTGAAAATGTCGGTCACACAAAACACACAAAGACACACACAAACACACACACACATCTAATTTGTTTGTTATATGCCTTCAGACATCGGTGCGGGCTAATAGGTTTTTTTTTAGCGTGAAGGTAATGTGTCACAAGTGCAAATCCCAACGGCAATACCGTGTGTCTGGCCGCCATTTCAGCTCACTCCATCATGCTCTTTTCCCCCCACAAAATGCTCAGTCTTCTCGGGGGGAGGGGCAAGGGCAGGATTGTACCTGCCCCCAGGTGTCCATCAGTTTCCCAGATAATGCCGGACGGCAATTTCCAGGCGCACAATTGTGTTTGTCTGGGTTTTATCGTCTGTTTGTAGTTGTCTGTTTGAGTGTACCGTAGTTGCCCGACTATAAGGCCCACTTAAAAGTCTTACATTTTCTCCAAAATAGACAGTGCGTCTTATAATCCAGTGCGCCTTATATATGGAAAAAACAGGAAAACCAAAAACGAAAAACCACCACTGTCGGATATTAAAAATAGACAAACGCCTCAACTGAAAAAATACTGTGAAATATGCAGATGCCATCTTAGTTTACAAAATCTTCCATCATATAGCTCCTCCCCCACTGCAAGATTTTATACAAAACAATCCAAAATGGCTGGCTCTAGAGGTGACTGTAAAGTAGTGAGTGAGTGCTTGATACCTGGAAGTCAATAGCAATTACCGTATTTTCACCACTATAAGGCGCACTTAAAAGTCTTAAATTTTCTCCAAAATAGACAGACAGTGCGCCTTATAATACAGTGTGCCTTATAATCCAGTGCGCTTTATAATCCAGTGCACCTTATAATACAGTGCGCCTTATAATACAGTGCGTCTTATAATACAGTGTGTCTTACAATACAGTGCGCCTTATAATACAATGCACCTTATATATGGAAAAAATGTCATTCATTGAGGGTGCGCCTTATAAAGCGGTGGGGCCTTATAGTCGTGAAAATACGGTATGTGCTAATGCTAACCGCTAAATGCTGTCTGTTACGTTAGCACTTCAAACGAGAGGCGGGAGACAAATCAAAAGGTGGGATTGTTAGAGGGTTTTTTTTGTTTTTTTGCTGGAATCAGAGACACTACTTCCACTTTTCTTCTGCCTGTGTGCACCATGTCATCTTTAATCACCGTCACTGACATCAGGAAGCTTTTTCATTCGCCGCACACGCTTTTTGATACACTCGTTACTTGACATGTGGGTTTTGCTTCCGTCTGTAGAGGAGAGGCAATCATTTCTGTTTGTGGAAAGCGACTGAAAAAAATAGGCGCAAAATATTTGGATGATTTTGGGGGCGTTTTTTGGTGGGTTTTTTTTTAATAAAATGAGATTGTAGGTTTTTTCGGAATGTATTCAAGTTTAGATGCAGGCTTGTTTTATTCCAAATATATATATTTTTTTAATTTGAAAAGTCGAAATTAATAATGACTATCCGAATTTGGGCAAGGTTGTTTTCATACTGTAAAACATGTGTCCAAGTGGCGGCCCGGGGGCCAAATTTGGCCCACTGCATCATTTTGTGTTGCCCGGGAAAGTAAATCATGAGTGCCGACTTTCTGTTTTAGGCTCAAATTAAAATATTATAGAGTATAGATGTATATTACATTTCCTGATTTTCCCCCTTTTAAATCAATAATTGTCATTTTTAATCATTTTTTTCTGTGTTTTTAGTTCAAAAATAATTTTGTGAAATCTAAAAATATATTTAATAAAAAAGCTAAACTAAACATTGTTTTAGATCTATTAAAAAAAACGGAATATTCAGGGATTTTAATCCTGTTCTTAAATTTTAGTTTTTGTTAGGGGTAGTTTCTTCTATTCTGTGCAATATTTGGGAAATTTATACTGGTAGTAATAGTCCTTAAACGTGTAAAAAAAAAACTGCATGATTTTTTTTGTTTAACTGTAGTTGACACATTTGATCCAGTTTGATAAATATTGTAAATTTCAATTAAAACAATTACCGATCAATTGGAATTTAGACCGTCCTTGAATTTCTTCGTAATTACTCAAAGCTTTTTGCTCAAATCAATGGTACGGCTTATATGCGCATAAATTAAACATGATATGCACGAAACGCCATAATCCAAAACAATGTGGCCATCATTTATATCCAAATAGAGTCAAAATAAACAGATAAAATGCTTTAAAAAATGTATTTAGACGTCTATGAATGAAATTCAAGAAAAAATAACCCTTATTTTATACCCAAAGGCGGCTTATATGCGAGTAAATACGGTAATAATAAAGATAAAAGCTTATTGTGGCAGTTGTTAACAATAATTGAGAAAGAGTGTGAGTGGCTACATCAGTCAAGATAGCTGAGTGAGTGTTTTGACATGGATTGGTCGCCTCTGTGTGTGTGTGGGGGGGGGGGGGGCTTGGGGGGGGGGCAGTTACCAATCTGATTACTGGCCAATGTCGATACCAAATAGGGAGATGTGAGGAAGTGTCCCCGCTGAAGTGGAAAATGAACATCTCTGACCTCATCAAGCCTTCGGAAGCCTCTCCATTCACTAATTAAGATTGAGCAAAGGAAGCAACGTCGGCCATCTTTGTCGAAACTAATCAAGTGCAGCTCACTTGCCTTCGCCTCCGCTGCACTTTTTGTCCATAAAGTTGATCGAGTTAGGTAAAGAGGAAAAGACTTGAGTAGAAGACGGCCTAGCTAACTTTCCAAGTTTAGTCAGGGTTGGGGAGACCAATCTTTAATAAATCCATGCGGCTGTAGTTGATGGTAAAGTCAGGTATTGATGGAAAGACACAAAAAACACATTTTTCGCTCAGGGTACCGCCATCTGACTCCAGGGATGATAAACTAGACCAGGGGTGGGCAAAGTTTTGAGCCCGGGTGGGGGCCATATTGAGTTTAAAAATGTGACAGATGGGCGGGGTCAGCACAGGATACGATACATATAAAAAAGTGCATCCGTTAACAGTACATATGAAACATAAACAGGAAAAAAAGACTAAAGTATTAACATACTCATCACTCATCATTAAAGTAAAAAGTCTAAAGTACAAAGTCAAGTAAAATTTTTAAGGGTACATCTTATACAAGGATGCGGCTTATATGCGAGAAAATACAGTATATGTTCATCAACATGCAAATTCCTTCAAAATAAAACATTTCTACTCCCCTATTAAAATATAAAGGTTCAAATTATGAATCTGGTGCGTCTTATACGAACAAAAATATCAAATTCTAAATTTTAAAGTAGTTTTAAGGGTGCGACTTATATACGAGAATGCGGCTTATATGCGAGAAAATACGGTATATGCTCATTAATATGAATATATTCTTTAATGTGTGCTATCCCTTAATAAATAAATCAAACTTAAGTAATGATACGTCATTTACCCTTGGAAAAAAACGACCAAAAACTGGTTAAACTAGAAAACAAAAAAAAATCTGATGTTTTCTGTACACCAAACTCGTTATTCCCAATTAAACTTCCCTAAATCCATCCTCAAGTCTACACAGTTAGCATGCAGCCATTACTACTTTCCATTAATACTGCATCAACCAACGCAGCCCTTTCGAGAGCAGTTTAATCCACCGGCATCTCTCTTTAAATATTCCACAGCCAATTTGCGGAGGCCCATTTTGATTTACAACGCCAAGAACGCCGGCGAACATACTTGCGCCGCCTCTACGGGTTGTGCAATTAGCTCGACAAATAGCCCGTCATTCCTAGCCAGCATCACGTCATCCTGGCCAAGGACTCGCCTTGAAAAAAACGGGTAAAAACCTCAGTTTTTCGTACTTGGAAGTCAAGGAATGGCGCCATCTTGTGACCCAGATGCTAATTTATCGGAAAAATGAGAAATCCCGCCAGACGTGACATGGTGGAGGTCAAAATTAGCGGTGGAAAAACATGGCGTACGCAGGAACCTTGAAGAAGGTGCCCTTTGTCCAATGAGAAATAAGGGAAGATCAGTTGCCGGGTAGAATTTACAGCTGTAGTGTTAAAGTGCAAGTCGCATGACAACCGGGAATGGCGCTGAGTGCCCGAGGTGGTCGGCGTACTCCGTTGCCGTACTCCGTCGCCCCCGTGAAGGTCATGACGGCGAGTGGCCCTCGGAGCATCGCCGAGTCGGTGTTTACCGACTGTTTTTTTCCGAAAGCCAATTACGTGGTGGCAAGCGCGGTGCCAGTCAAAGACGCCAACGCCGGTGGGCCTCGTGCCACTTACTCGGGCGTCGGAGGTTAGCGTGCGACTTCTTTTTTAATGGCCAATTTGCCACATTTTTATCTTTTAGGATTTCATACTTGGACGTTAACAACTTGTAGGAACAAATGTGGGTTGGAGCATAGGCAAAAAGAATGTTTTGGCGGGTTTTTTTCTTTAGCTTGCTGTGTATACAAAAGAAATTGACTGTGCGACTTGAAAAAAATGGAGATGGCAGTAAATTTGTGCCGGTTCAAAAAAAAGTAAAAATGTGTTTTTGATTAGATCAGATTAGATTAGACTGGATCAGAATTGATTTGATTACATTAAATTACATTACATTGGATTACATAAAATTAAATTACATTAGATTACATTCAATTAGATTACTTTAGATTATATTATATTAGATTACATTATATTACAGTACATTGGATTACATTAGATTAGATTACATTATATTACATTAAATCATATTACATTAAATTATCTGACATATTACATTAAATTATATTACATTACATTAGATTACATTAGACTAAATTACATTATATTAGATTTGATTGATTAAATTAGATTGCATTATATTAAATTAAATTGCATTAGATTAGATTACATTATATTAGATTAGATTGCATGATCTTAATTTACATTACATTAGATTCGATTACATTATCTTAATTTACATTACATTACTTTACATTAGATTACATTGCATTAAATTATATTAGATTAGATTAGATTTACATTATATTACATTAGATTACATTAGGTTACATTAGATTACATTACATTACATTACATTAGATTACATTAGATTACATTAGATTAGATTACATTGGATTAGATTACATTGGATTAGATTACATTAGATTGCAATACGTTAGATTACAATAGATTAGATTACATTAAATTACTTTATATTACATTAGATTACATTATATTAGATATGATTGATTAGATAAGATTCATTAGATTACATCACATTAGATTAGATTAGATTTTAGAATACACAGGTTTATATTAATTTATTTGAAAATTACGTAATATTAGAGTTTAAGAAAAATACTGTAACTTTCCTTAGCATTTTTCTTATAGCAGCCCATATTAAAGTACAGCCATATTTCACCGTATGGATCCATTATCCAACGCATGCTTGTTGACCATTATAGTGCACTGAATGCAAAGTGATTATAAAGCCGTCTTCATTTGAGTGAAAAATGTTCAGTAACGTCCGTGTTAATGTTGGCGGATTTGTATTCCGGAAACCCCCGAGGGTGCGGCGGCGGGTGATTTACGTGGGCTCGCGGACGCGGTGCACGCACGCTCTTACAAGTGTTTGGCTATTGATGATGACGAACGAGCGTTGGCGCTTGTCGACGCTTACTTTGGCTTTTTAGCTGACATCTAATGGCCTCGTCTTGACAGCCCCAAAAGACGATGGCCCAAGAAGAATGTCCATTCGTCCAAATGTGTCAGCTAAAGGCCGAGAGTCGGGTATATACGAGACAAATGTCCCCCTTGACTGTCCTTGTTGTGCTCATCCATCCACGGAGTCCCGGGACAACGGTGAACACCTGCCCGAGCCACTTTGCGTTGTTATTCAAGGGGTATTTTCTAAAAAAATGTCAGAAAATGAAAATGATTCTATTATGGAAAGAATTTGGTGGAAAAACAAGTGTCCCGGTCCACAAATTGGCTTTTCGAAAGTTTTGTTTCAGTTTTTGGTCGGCAGTTCTGGGGCCGTGGGTTCGATCCCGGGATGGTCTTCACTGTGTGGAGTTTGGTTGTTCTTACTATGATTACGTGGGTATACTTTGGGTAGTCCGGTTTAATCGTACATCCCAAAATTATGGCTGATTGAGAACTCTTAATTGCCCCGAGATTGGTTAGCCACCGAGTAGTTAGCTGGGATAGGCTCCAGCACCCCCTGCAACCCTTGTGAGGATAAACAGTTCAGAAAAAAAATAATGTTTTAGTTTTTTTTTTTCATTTTCAACATATTAACCTATTTTCCCATGAATTTTGCGCTTTTTGGGTTTATTTTAGAAAGAAAAAAGTCTGTGTTATGGCTCGGTGTTGTCCAATAGAATTCAGCCAATAAGGTTATACAGTAATCCCTCGATTGTAGCGATTAATGTAGACCAGACATGGCCATGATAAACAGAAAAAATGCAAAATAGGGTCCCCCGAATTAAAAAAAGTTTTTTTAAATAATAATAATAAGTTTTAATTTTTAAAAAAATATATAATATTTTTTCCATTTTTTAAAATAATATTAAAATATTTAAAAAAAATGAAATTAAGCATTTTTGAAGGGGAATCCCTACTTGGCAGAAATTCACTTATCGCGGGTGGTCCCGGTCCCCATTAACCGCGATAACCGAGGGAACACTGTACTTCACATCCAAAACAAACTCTCATCCTATTTCAAACCACCTTAAAAAGCAAAACAATCAAAACAAAACAGAAAAATACCCCTAAAAACCCCCTCTAGCCTTTATTATTTACCACCACTTCCCAATTTAGACATACACACAGAAGATATAAGGATCAAGAAAGCCTTTTTTACAGGTACACTGGTGTGTTTTCATTTTAACATGGCAGATAGGCCACTGTGTCCTTGACACCCAAGGAGATGGATGTAGCGCCGGTCAAAGGAAAGTCATTTATTTCCTTTGACCCGCTCGGTCAAGTGGATTGAAGTCGAGCCTTTTGATTTGCCCCCCTCCCCCTCTTCACCGAATCCACGCCGCCACCGCGCAATTACCGCAAACAGAGAGGGTGATGGCTCCAAGATTTTGTCCCGATAAGGGAGTCTATCTCTCGCATTCCCTCCTGTTGACAGTATTAAGCTATCACTAAGATTGGCGCTGCTAGCCGAGGGTCTTTGGGGGGGTGTAGGGGGGGTACCCCGCCACTCAAGGCCTGTCAGTCAACGCTTACCGCCACGTTCTTGTTTAAAAGCCGCGCAATTCCCGGCGGCCTCTTTAGGTGGCGCCGCTATGGTCTACACGGGTTGCCAGATTCGTTTTCAGTCTTATCAGGGGGAAAGCTGAGTATGTTCAGGGTAGAAGAAGGTAGAAAAGCGCTTAAGGGTTATTTGTCACTTACCGCCAAAGCTGGAAAGCGGGAAAAAAATGTCCGACGACGATACAGGTTTTTTTTTATCAGCTGACACGAAGGTGGGTTCAATGCAGTCACCGTTTTGGACGCTAATCCGGCATCAGCGACATGTGGGGGGAGCGAAATCTCTCCACGGTACGACTTATCAAACAATAACAGATGCTTTGCAGATCCATTTTGTGGCTCAGAGAGATTAATTTTCATGTTGTGACTCCAGGTTAGAGTTAACTGTGGTGGGTATTGAGATCAAAATTCCATACAAACATAACAAAGGAACACATTTAAGTATCCTTCATCTGTCATAGAGTTGTTGATGTTGGAAGGAAGCCCTCCAAAGTTCATTCGTTCATTCCCTTTCTGAATTTTTTTTTTGTTTAATCCTCACAGGAGTTGTGCGGAGGGTGCCGGCGACTATCCCTGCTAACTATGGATAGCCTGAATCAGTGGCTATCCAATCACAGGGCACAAGGAGATAAAGGACAACCAATCATAGCTAGTAGCTATCTATTTAGTTAGCTAGCTAGTTTTCTACCAGACTATACTACATATTTTTGAGATGGAACCACTAACAACATATTGTTACACCCCTCTCCCAAATACATTTCATTCATTTTCTGAACCGCTTATCCTCACTAGGGTCACGAGGGGTGCTGGAGCATATCCCAGCTAAATATGGACACCCTGAATCAGTGGCCATCCAATCACAGGGCACAAAGACAACCAATCATTGATAGGAGCAATTTAGAGTTTTCAACAGCTTATGCTACATATTTTTGGGATGCGGGAAGAAACCAGAGTACCCAGATAAAACCCACGCAAGCCCGGGAAGAACATGAAAACTCCACACAGGTAAAACAACCTGGATTTGAACCCTCGACCTCAGAACTGTGAGTCCGACACACTAACCACTAACAACATATTGTCAAACCCCTCCCCCAACTACTTTTCATTCATTTTCTGAACCGCTTATCCTCACTAGGGTCACCAGTGGTGCTGGAGCATATCCCGGATAAATATGGACACCCTTAATCAGTGGCGTCCAATCACTGGGCACAAAGAGACAAAAGACAACCAATCATTGATAGGAGCAATTTAGTTTTCAACCAGTTTACGCTACGTACTTTTGGGATACGGGAAGAAACCAGAGTACCCAGAGAAAACCCACTCAAGCCCAGAATCGAACCCTCGAACCCAGAAATGTGAGTCCAACGCACTAACCACTAACAACATATTGTTACACATACTTATTAGTATTGGAGAAAAATACAAATAAAAACATTATTTGGACAATGTCGGCGGGCCAGATTAAAAAGCCGTATGTGGCCCGCGAGCCGTAGTTTGCCCATGTCTGCGCTAACTTATCGTGACACCTGTCGTTAGCTTACGGCGGGCGACCATTCGGCATACGAAATCAAACGGCAGCCATCACAGATTTAATCGGCGCCGGCGCTAAATCGATGCTGGGTGATAAAGGAGACAAGTGGGCGGGGCAATGGGCGGGGAAACATTCGGGGGCTAACTGGCAGCTGAATCGGATTTAGCGAGTGTGAACAGAGACTAATTAACGTTTGGAAAATCTCGTTGATGATGGCGGAATTGAAAAAAAAAAATAAAAGAAGTAATTTCCTCCTCATTTCTTGATTTTATCTTCAATCCAATTTTCTTTAAAAGAAGCACTTAACCAAAACAAATTTGCACTAAAAAAAATAATCACTTAAAACACACCGGTGTGATGAGAACGTCGAAAAAAAATTGTACTTTTTTTGCGGTTTAATAAAGATTGTTTGTCAGCAATGGAATTAATGCTCTCTTATGATTTAAGATTAAGATATAATTAGGTTTGATTACTCGGTGGAGATAATTTTGTATAATTATACTCATTGTTTCGACATTTTAATTTTTTTTTTTTGCCAAATTGCCGGAAATCATTTGATTTGCTTCCTTGGTGGTGACAGACATTTTGTGAATATAGTGGTAATTTGAGATATGAGCTTGATTCGTTTCGGGATTGAGGTTGTATGTCGATTTACTCGTAAGTCAAATGAACGTTTCCCATAGAAATGAACTAAAAACTAAGTAATTTGTTCCAACACTCTGATAAAAACACTCAAAACAAGATATTGGATTGGAAAAACATTTTTATTTGTTCTAATTCGCCATTTATTAACAAAGTAACACATAAATAGTGGTTTAATAGTGCTTAAGTGTTTAATATTATTAAAATTTTATGGTTTTTGAGAGACTTTTTGCACGGCAACGCGCTCGTAACATAACAAAAACAAATTTAAATGAACTTGGATTACGATGCAGACACTCAAAAATAAGTTTAACCTAACCTTACACTAAACTTCATTCTAATTTTACTCTTATCTCAAATTGCTCCTATGTCAAGGCACTCGTATATCGAAGTACCACTGTAATAAAAAAATATATATATCAAATTCATATCGGCAAATCCATTTGTTTTACTGTAAATACTTGGACGACTTTAATGTCACTCATTGATCTCTCTAATTTTACTCTCATCTCAAATTACTCATATATCAGGGCACTCGTATGTCAAGGTACCACTGTAATAAAAAAAAATATATATATATAAAATTCATGTCGGCAAATCAATTTAATTTACTGCAAATACTTGAAAGACGACTTTAATGTGACTAATTTGTCTAAACACACCAAAATAAATGTCATTTAACCTTACACTAAACTTCATTCTAATTTTACTCTTATCTCAAATTGCTCGTATGTCAATGCACTCGTATATCGAAGTACCACTGTAATAAAAATATATATATCAAATTCATATCGGCCAATCCATTTGTTTTACTGTAAATACTTGGACGACTTTAATGTCACTCATTGGTCTCTCTAATTTTACACTTATCTCAAATTGCTCTTATGTCAAGGCACTCGTATGTCGAGGTACCACTGTAATAACAAAATATACATAGCAAATTCATGTCGGCAAATCAATTTAATTTACTGCAAATATTTGGACGACTTAAATGTCCCTCATTTTTCCAAATCTGGTATTGAACCCTCGATCTCAGAATCGCGAGCCGTCCCTGATAACCACTAATCCACTGTTACACACCCGATTCTTTTAAAATACCTAAGAGAGCACCTCTCTTCAAAAAAGAAGAAGAAAAAATCAATTAAAGCGGCGTATTTTTAGACGTCGATTTGACACGCAGCCGGCGGCCTTCAAGCCGCCGTCGTCGTCCCGCCCAAACGGCAGACTCTTAATTAGACGAGGTTAACGAACGGAGCGAGACTTTTGCCGCCGCCTTGTCACGGCAGCTGGAAGGATGTTTTCATAACAGCCGCCGACTGGCGTGATTAATGCTGGCGTGTCAAGGGCCGTTTCTTATCCCTTTTCTCCTATTTGAAGGGGATGGGAGGGGTAGTCCTGCCTGCCTGACATGTCTGCAAAGTTCAGGTGGCTTCCTGAGCGCCACTTCCCTCCCATTCAAATGAGCGCATCAGACTTGCAAATGCAGCAGAGAGAGAGTGGCTTCCAAGTTCAGCACCCGATGTCTTATTAAGAGGAATTTAAAAATATCCAAAGTGGGATGGGGATAGAGTTTTGAAAAAGAATTGTGCATGTGGGTAAAAAAAAAACTGAGGCAAAATCAGGCATGGGGAAACTATGGTCTGCGGGCCAGAACTGGCCTGTGAGGCGTTTTAATTTGGCCCGCTGACTTTGTCCAAATAATGTTTTTATTTTATTTTTATTATTATTATTATTTTATCATTATTATTATTTTTATTATTATTATTATAAATATAATTTTATCAGTATTATTGTTATTAGTAGTATTTATTATTATTAATATTATTTTAGCATTATTATTAATATTATGTTACCAATATGATTATTATTAATTATTATTAATATTATTTTATTATTATTATGAATGGTATTTTATCATTATTATTAATAATAATATTTATTAATAATATTATTTTATCATTATTATTAATAATATTATTTAATTATTATTAATATTATTTTATCATTAATGTTATTAATATTATTTATTATTATTAATAATATCATTTTATCATAATTATTCTTGATATTATTTTATTATTATTATTAGTTGTATTTATTTTGTTTTATTTTATTTTATTTATTCCCAAGATGGCGCCGAAGTCCGCTCTTATTTGTTTTTGGTGTTTTACACTATCTTTTTTTAAATGACATTTTACTATTTCATAATACATTACTTTTTACTTTACTTTGTACTTTATACTCTTTACTTGAATAATGATTGATGAGTATGTTAATACTTTAGTCCTTTTTTTCTCTTTATATTTCATATATACTGTTAACGGATGCACTTTTTTATATGTATCCTATCTTGTGCTGACCCCGCCCATCTGTCAAATTTTTAAAGTCAATCTGGCAACCCCAGGCCCAAAAGTTTGCCCACCCCTGGTCTAAATAGCCTGGACGTCAGTTCCAATTGTCTCCTATAAAAAGCCAAAGAGCTTTTTACCCAAAATGGACTCTGTCGTGCAGTCGCAATTCATTCCGACAACGAAGAGAGGAGAAAATGGACTATTTTTGCGGGTAATCACGGCGGTATTTTCTCCCTAGACTTGCCAAATATTTCTCGCTGTTGAGGATTTTCATTTGCATGCTAATGAAGGTGAAGGGCGGAAGCCACTAATTATACTCCAGTAAAGGCCTGCCTAATGGTCCACTAAAGACGTAGCATGGCTGAGCCCATAATTCCATTATGCAAATGTGGTGTCGGAAGTGGGAGGGGAGAATAAAAAAAATAAATAATACAAACTCTGTCGTCAACGGGGCGCCATTGTCGCTTTTTAGTCTCGGAAGACTGACTAACATTTGAGAAGATGCTAGTTTCGTGTATTTTTTTTTTAGTTACAGCTCGAATGCTGATGCTTTTTGTCATGCACCCAAAAAACTATGCCTAAGTGTCTATGCTAGGACATTTGTGTGCATCATTTTGGGAATATTTTGAAGGGAATACAAAAGCAAACAACTATTGATAGGTTGTATCTGGAAGTCAGGGTGGAGGCGGGGCCAATAGAGCCAAGAAAAGTATCAAAATTAAATTACAATTAAGTTTTGTGTAGGGTTAGATCAGGGGTGGGCAAAGTTTTGGGCACGGGGGCCACATTGACTTTAAAGATTTGACAGATGGGTGGGGTCAGCACAAGATTTGATACATGTAAAAAAGTGCATCCGTTAACAGTACATATGAAACATAAACAGAAAAAAAGGATTCAAGTATTAACATACTCATCACTCATCATTAAAGTGAAGTATAAAGTACTAAGTAAAGTAAAAAGGAATGTATTAAGTAATATTAAAATGTCATTCAAAAAAAAAGATAGGGGCTGTAAAACACCAAAAACAAAGAAGAGTGGACAGAGCTACTGCCACTGTCTTCCGCGTGACGCCGCCATCTTGGGGTAAAGAAAAAAAATAATAATAATTGGACAACGTCGGCGGGCCAGATTTAAAAGCCTAATGGGCCGTATATGGCCCGCGGGCCGTAGTTTGCCCATGTCTGGCGTAGCTAAAACTTTTTTTTAGTGTCGTAATCCAATTTCATTCAAATTATTTTTTGTTATGTTACGAGCGCGTTGTCATGCAAAAAGTATCTATCGTAAAATCTGTCTAATTTTAGTACTATTAACCACATTTTAGTACTTCTAAACACATTTTAGTACTATTAAACACATTTTAGTACTATTAAACCACTAGTTATTTTTTACTTTGTTAATAGATGACAAATTAGAACAAATCAAACATTTTTTCCAATCTGATATCCTATTTTTGGTGTTTTTTCAGTGGGTTGGAACAGATTAATTAGTTTTTAGTTCATTTCTATGGGAAACGTTCATTTGACATACGAGTAAATCGACATATGAGCTCAGTCCCGGAACAAATTAAGCTCATATCTCAAGGTACGACTGTATAGGAACACCACGAACAAAAGTCATACAAGCTCATTGAAAAGAAGCAGTTAGCACTTATACGACACACCAGAGAGACAAAGTGAATCAAATCCAAAGCGGAACATAAACTTTAAAACGAAATTACGTTAATGCAGAATTGAATTTGATGAATATCAAAGCATTTATTGCTTTTGGAATCCATCTAACCAACGATAGTTTACGCCAGTTCATTCTTCAAATCACGCAGCGGTGAACAATGAAAATGACATTCATAATGGATTCATTCATAATAAATGAATCCTTTTTCCAATGTGAACTCGCATTGGTGAGTGCGTGTCTTTTTAGGAATGCAATGACTTTTTGATATAAAGACTCGACTAGACTTTTTTTTGTGCTCTACCGCACAGGATTTTTATTTGGCTACTCTGTTATCAATCGAAGGACTGCTTTCAGTTCAGTTTGTAAACGTGTCATGGCAGAAAAAATGGCGCAAGAAGCAAATAAAATTCTTTGTTTTGGCTTTGGTTCTTCCTGATTGGCTCCAATGAAACATTAAATTCACTTGGACTTGTTCGAGAAGCAAATTTTTGTCTAAATAATTATGTTTTTATACATAGCTATATATTTATATGTATAGATATATATATACACACCATATTTTCTCACATATAAGCCCTATTTGTAATTTTTTTAAGGGCTTATATGCGCTTTATATGGCTTATAAGCAACTTTTTCACTAAATACTTTTTTAAATACATATCTATATATTTATATGCATAAATATATATATATATATATATATATATATATATATACACACCATATTTTCTCGCATATAAGCCCTATTTATATTTTTTAATGGCTTATATGCGCTTTATATGGCTTATAAGCAACTTTTTGACTAAATACTTTTTAAAATTCATATCTATATATTTATATGCATAAATATATATATATATACACACCATATTTTCTCGCATATAAGCCCTATTTATATTTTTTAATGGCTTATATGCGCTTTATATGGCTTATAAGCAACTTTTTGACTAAATACTTGTTTTTATACATAGCTATATATTTATATGTATAGATATATATATACACACCATATTTTCTCACATATAAGCCCTATTTATATTTTTTAATGGCTTATATGCGCTTTATATAACTTATAAGCAACTTTTTGACTAAATACTTGTTTTTAATACATATCTATATATTTATATGTATAAATATATATATACACACCATATTTTCTCGCATATAAGCCCTATTTGTATTTTTTTAATGGCTTATATGCGCTTTATATGGCTTATAAGCAACTTTTTGACTAAATACTTGTTTTTAATACATATCTATATATCTATGTATGTATAAATATATATATACACACCATATTTGCTCGCATATAAGCCCTATTTGTATTTTTTAATGGCTTATATGCGCTTTATATGGCTTATAAGCAACTTTTTGACTAAATACGTGTTTTTAATACATATCTATATATTTATATGTAAAAATATATATACACACACCATATTTTCTCGCATATAAAACCTATTTGTATTTTTTAATGGCTTATATGTGCATAAATTAGACCTGACATGCACAAAACTGCATAGTAACCAAGACGAAACACTATAACGCAAGACAATGCGGCCAATATGGTCATTTATTTCAAAATGGAGACTAGATGAACAGATAAAACACTTAAACAAAATTTGTTTGACGTCTATGAATGAAATTCAAGAAAAAACAAACCATGTCTTGCATAAAATGTGAAAAAAACTAACTTATTCCTGCCATTGGTCACTCAGGATGCAATTATCTTACCTAGGGATGACAAACTAGACCACTACTTACTACACTTCCTGGTTGTACTGCTCACATGACCTCCTTTTTGTATTTGTGTACGTGCAGGCAACATCCTTTCGGAATGTGCAATCCAGAAGACAATCCTTTGGATTCATACAGAATCTCACGATGATTTTTCTTCGGATATTCCCTTCAAAGTAAGACATTTGTATTCCCTATTAAAACCATGAATATTGAGCTAAAAATTGTGAATCAGGGGGCGGCTTATACGCGAGAAATTGAAAAATTTGACAATTTTAAGAAAGAAAACCAGAGAACCCAAAGAAAACCCAAGGAAAACATTCAAACTGACCTGGATTAGTACCCAGGACACCTAACCTGCAAACCACTTTTACCTACCAAGCCACCTTGACTTATTTCTATTGTACAAAAATGGCAACTATATACCGTATTTTCACGACTATAAGGCGCACTTAAAGGTCTTAAATTTTCTCCAAAATAGACAGTGCGCCTTATAATCCAGTGCGCCTTATATATGGACCAAAACAGAAAACCAAAAACCACCACTGTCGGATATTTAAAAAAAAACACAAACGCCTGAACTGAAACAATACTGTTAAATATGCAGATGCCATCTTAGTTTACTAAGTCTTCCATCATATAGCTCCTCCCCCACTGCAAGATTTGATACAAAAAAATCCAAAACATCAATAATGGCTGGCTCTAGAGGTGACTATGTAGTAGTGAGTGCTTCATACCTGGAAGTCAATAGCAATTACCGTATTTTCACGACTATAAGGCGCACTTAAAAGTCTTAAATTTTCTCCAAAATAGACAGTGCGCCTTATAATACAGTGCGCCCTATATATGGAAAAATGTCATTCATTTAGGGTGCGCCTTATAATGCGGTGCGCCTTATAGTCATGAAAATACAGTAGCCAAGAACTGAAGAATTTAATTCCTGAAAATGACCCACACTTTTTGGATTAGCTACTAATTTACCAACAACAATCTCAGCAAGAACCCACATTCTAGAAAAATTTAAAAATACACACACTTATACACACTACTGTGTCGCAATTATGGGATGGAGTCGGCTAGGGAGAAAACGAGTCAAAAGTCTGAGGCCCAGCACATCTGCTTTTGAAAGACAAAACGATAAAAAATGTCTTAGCCGTCCATCTGGCCAATTAGATGACAACTCCTCACGGGTTCCCGCCTTCATGACCACCCATGAATAGAAGCGTTTAACCGTTAAAAAAAACTGCTCGGCACGATCATAAAAGACAAAAAAACGAGGATTTTGTCGCTCAAAAACGACACTTTGCCGCCGGGTTGTGTTATGAATAAATAGGTAAACATGGTGTCAAACGCCGTCCCTCTGGGGGTGCCTGACAAAGCGGCTTCTCCGTGGGAATAAATCATCTTGCTTCCGCCAGATTGAAATACGCGAGAAAAGACGAAGCCCGAAGCTAGGAATTCATTTTTATTTTTTTTCTATGGCTCACGAGCAACAAGGCTCCTCAGGGAGCGGCGCTATTTCGCTATATTGCTAACGTCAATATGTCATTTCCAATGTAGGCTTTAATTCAAATGCTACCATGTTTGAGATGACTTGAATTGGATTGGTCGCGCGATTTTTGACAGTTAAATGCTACCTATCTATAGTGACTACTACTTATTTATGTTGTAGTCTACTTATTTATGATGTAGTCTACTTATTTATGATTTGACTACTTATTTATGATGTAGTCTACTTATCTATGTTGACTACTACTTATTTCTGATGTTGAATACTACTTATTAATGATGTTGACTACTACTTATTTATGATGTTGACTACTTATTTATGATGTTGACCACTTATCTATGATGTTGCCTTCTTATTTATGATGTTGACCACTTATCTATGATGTTGACTACTTATTTGTGATGTTGACTACTTATTTATGATGTAGTCTACTTATTTATGATGTAGTCTACTTATTTATGATGTAGTCTACTTATTTATGATGTAGTCTACTTATGTATGATGGTAACTACTTATTTATGATGTTGACTACTTATCTATGATGTTGACTACTTATTTATTGATTATTGATTTGTTGTTGTTATTTATAGATGATTTATCAGTTAGTTTGTTGGTATTTGTGCACTTTTCTACTTATTTTTGTTGTTGGCTACTTATTGTAGGGCTACATATTTAGTTAATACTTATTTATTGATTACCCCCTACCACCCTGTCTATTTTAGAGATAATGTAAGACTTAAGTGCCTTATAGTTGTTAAAATATGGTATTTATTATTATTTATAGCTGATTTATCTGGTCATTTGTTGTTATTTGTCCACTATTTGTGCACTTTTCTACTTATTTTTGTTGTTGGCTACTTATAATCGGACTACTTGTTTATTTAATACTTATTTATTGATTTTTTTATGATGATTTATAGATGATTTATTTGTTCATTTGTTGTTATTTGTGCACTTTTCTACGTATTTCGTTGTCGGCTACTTATTATCGAACTACTTATTGATTTAATACTTATTTATTTATTATGATTATTTATAGATGATTTAGCTGTTTTTTGTTGTTATTTGTGGATTTTTCTACTTATTTTTTGTTGGCTACATATCGAACTACTTATTTATTTAAACTTATTTATTTATTTATTATGATTAGTTATCTGTTCATTTGTTGTTATTTGTGCACTTTCCTAATTATTTTTCTTGATAGCTACTTATTATGGGACTACTTATTTAGTGATTATTTATCTCTTTGTTCGTTGTTATTAGTGCACTTCCCTCCTTATTTTTTATCATTGAATTTTGCGCATTATACTAAAAAAAATACATTAAATTTTACCCCACAATTACAATACCGCTTCAATAACCACTCGCCCGTCTGCAAAAAAATATCCAACAACATAAATACATCAAATGCGATTTACAAATGCACTTATTTATTTGCCGACACTCAATAAACCAACATTACTGTGAACAATTAGCACAAACGACTTTTGGACAAGAAAGCTGGGTTGCAACATGCCGTCTTTCCACACTTTATCCCCGCTGTTTTATGAATGCGCAATTACGCCTTGTTAATATGTCATTTGCATAATTACAAGAAATGAGGACAGCCATCACCATGGGAATACAAACCTTACCTTTAACGTGCCTATGCTTATTTATAGGCCTTGTTTCTATGATGCCAAAAACCCAAATGGGTAGATTTATCTCAAATTCTTACCTTACTTCATATTTTCCCGATAAAAAATACCCCCGTAGATGAACCCACCTTCACCAGGTTTCCCTTTTAAGATAAATGGAATACCCCGAAACAGATGACAGGTCTTTAGTTGGACTAGAAGATGCAATTAAGCGGCAAATGAGGCCGGGTGAGGCGGCCATGACCATTTGGCATTAGCGGTATCAAGAAGGAGGATAAAGAGAGAGGAATTCAAAAGCAATCTGCTAGAGACCAATCAAATGCCCGTATAGTTGTCCAGCTCTTAAAATGATGTCAATGATATGGAGTTTTAGTATGCGTGATTTTGTATGTGTACTAATATGAGGGAGGGAGTTTTTGCATGGTAACGTGCTGGTAACATAACATGAACAAATTTAAATTAACTTGGATTAAGATGTAGACACTCAAAAATAAATTTAATCTAAGTTTACACTAAACTCAATTATAATTTTGTTTAAATTTTGATAGCTTTCTTCTCCCGGGTTGGCTGTATTTGGCTCCGCCTCCACCCTGACTTTCAGATGCAACCTATGGAGGGTTGTTTGCTTTTGTCTTCCCTTCAAAATATTCCTAAAATTATGGTACATGTGATGTTGACCCTAATAATGTGCTATTGATTCATATGGTATCTCATAATTAGGACGTACAATGATTTTTCTGAAGTTTTTCCCTTCAAAGTAACACATTTGTACTCCCTATTAAAACCATGAATGTGGAGGTGAAAATTGTGAATCAGGGGGCGGCTTATATGCGAGAAATTGAAAAATTGGACGATTTTAAGGGTGCGACTTAAACATGGAGCGGCTTATATGCGAGAAATTGAAAAATTCAACGGTTTTAAGGCAATTTTAAGGGTCCGACTTAAACGTGGGGCGTCTTATATGCGAGAAAATGAAAAAATCAATAATTTTAAGGGTGCAACTTAAACATGGAGCCACTTATATGCGAGAAATTGAAAAATTCAACTATTTTAGGGCAATTTTAAGAGTGCCACTTAAACGTGGGCCGACTTATATGCGAGAAATTGAAAAATTCAACTATTTTAAGGCAATTTTAAGGTGTGACTTAAACGTGGGGCGAATATATGCGAGAAATTGAAAAAATCAACAATTTTAAGGGTGTGACTTAAACATGGAGCCACTTATATGCGAGAAATTGAAAAATTAAACAATTTTAAGGGTGCTGCTTAAACATGGGGCGGCTTATATGCGAGAAATTGAAAAATTCAACTATTTTAGGGCAATTTTAAGAGTGCCACTTAAACGTGGGCCGGCTTATATGCGAGAAATTGAAGAATTCAACTATTTTAGGGCAATTTTAAGAGTGCGACTTGAACATGGCACGGCTTACATGCGAGAAATTGAAAAATTAAACAATTTAAACTATTTTAAGGGAATTTTAAGAATGCGACTTAAACATGGGGCGGCTTATATGCGAGAAATTGAAAAAATCAACAATTTTAAGGGTGCGACTTCAACTTGGTGCGGCTTATATGCGAGAAATTGAAAAAATCAACAATTTTAAGGGTGCGACTTCAACTTGGTGCGCCTTATATGCGAGAAATTGAAAAAAATCAACAATTTTAAGGCAATTTTAATTTACATTTGCGACAAAATAGGGTCTTTTTCTCCATTGAGCTAGCTTTTTTTTGCTCACGTTCATGCTAGCAAGTCTCCCCAGCCTACCAACATTAGCCTAGCTAACATCATTTTAAAGATGTTTGTTGAATTTAAAGCTAATCATCTTTTTTTTAATACCATTGTGTTTTGGATTGTGGGTAATCATCTACAAATCAGTGCAACAAAGCTAGCCTACGCGCCACCTGGGACGACGTATAGCGAGCGGCGTAGCACCGGCATTCTTCTTCTACGCCATAATCCATCTTTATTAGAATAATCCCGTTGCTCACATGCGCCATTACTCTCTGTTGCATCAGCAAAGACTTTTAACAGCTCGTATTTGCACCACGTCGAAGAAAATAAAGCCTGTCCGGGCTCGGTTCACATTCAAGCGCAAGTCTGGAGATTAATGGCGATGGTCTTGAGGGGAGTTTTTTGCATCCCTCCATTTGTTTTTGCACATTAGCGACGTTGGCCTTAATGCGCCGACGGCGTCCCCCGGAGATGCGGCGTATGGCGGCGTTCTTTTCTTCACGCTTGGTTCGGTTCCGCCATAGACGCTTCAGTCGGCCTCCTCTGGAGATCCGACCTGACATGAAGACCCCAGTATGTCTCTTGAGGGGCTATTAATATGTTGAAAGAGGAAATATCCATCTGGATAGATAATATATTTGGGGAACACTTTATGGGGCAGGTGGATGAGTGGTTAAAGCGTTGGTCTAACTGTTTTTGGCTCCCAGGGTTTGAATCTAGGTTGGTTCTCCTGTGTGGAGTGTGTATGTTCTCTCTCCAGGCCTGTGTGGGTTTTTTCTGGGTAGTCCGGTTTCCTCCCACATTACAAAAACATGCATATAGGTTGGTTGAGCACTTTAAATTTCCCCGAGCTATTGATTGGTTGTCCTTTATTTCCTTGTGTTGCGATTGGCTGGCCAGGGATTCAGTTCATAGTTAGCTGGGATAGGCTCCAGCACTCCCTGCAACCCTTGTGAGGATAAGTAGTTCAGAAAATGCTAGCTTAAGGGTAACACTCAATGCAAAATACACCAGTTGTAATATTTCAGCAACAGATATTTTTATATTGATAACAATATGTGTGTGTGTGTATATATATATATATATATATATATATATATATATATATATATATATATATATATATATATACACATAAATACACATATATATGCATAGATATACAAATATATACATACATGTACATAAATACACATATATATGCATAGATATACAAATATATACATACATGTACATAAATACACATATATATGCATAGATATACAAATATATACATACATGTACATAAATACACATATACACATACACATAAATATGTAAAAACTATGTATACACATGCATACACATAAATACACATGTATACACATGTATACACAAATACACATATATAAACATATACACATATATATGGATTGATATACATTGATATACATATACATACATATATACACATACACAAATACATATATACAAACATATAAATGCATATATTCACATATATACACACATTTATACACATATACACATATATACACACATTTATACACATATACACATATATTCACACATTTATACACATATACACATATATACACACATTTATACACATACACATATATACAAATATATACACACATATACACATTTATACACATATACACATATATACACACATTTATACACATACACATATATACAAATATATACACATTTATACACATACACATATATACACATATGAATGCACGCATATACACACATATTTATACACATATATACATATATTATTGCGAATTACTAAATCATTGAAACTTTTCAGTGTGTGCCTTGTACCCCATCAGTTTATTTTTTAATGGAAATCATTGTAAATTATTTTCGGTCCAACACATAAATTTCACCTCTATACCAGCATGAAAAGATGCTTTAAACATTGCCAATTATTTTCTGACTCACTAAATTGATCATTTCAACAATTAATTAGTGAAAAATCATTAATGAAAACGAAAGAGCGTCTATTTTGTAAATCACAGGCATTCTTAGTGTACCTAAAAATCGGAATTGTTGGTGGAAAATGTCAAATATGTCAAGTTTATTCATCTTTTAAATGCAACGGACTGAATTAGCATGAGGACTATTGTCCTTGCGTCTCATTTGCAATTATTTCTGATGGGCAATTCCGCAGCTGTAAACATCTCGGCCATTCTTTGCTAGTTTACATAACATAAGGACAATGGCGGGGCGATAAATCTTTATCGAAGCAATTACAGAGCAAATGTTATTTATACTTTCTAATTGGGTGGCTGTATCTCGCCCACTGAAAATGGACACCAATTAATTTTACCTGAAAGAATTTGTCTAACACTACGCACTTTGTTTTCCTCCCTTACAAAGACGCAAGGTAAGAATGTTCAAATGTGATAAGGCCAAAGGTGTGTCAAAGTGGCGGCCCGCGGGCCAAATGTGGTCCGTCGAATCATTTTGTGTGGCCCGGGAAAGTAAATCATGAGTGTCGACTTTCTGTTTTAGGATTAAATTAAAATGAAGAGTATAGATGTGTATTAAATTTCCTGATTTTCTCCCTTTTAAATCAATAATTGTAATTTTTTAATCATTTTTTTCAGTTTTTTTTTGTTCAAAAATCATTTTGTACAATCTAAAAATATATTTTAAAAAACTAAAATAAACATTGTTTTAGAACTATAAAAAACTGAATAATCAGGGCTTTTAATCCAGTTATTTTAATCCATTTATTTAAAAAAAAACAATCTAAATATTATATCTAAAATGCAATTCAATACAAATTGCAATTTTGTTCTTCTAACACAGCGGTGTCAAACATACGGCCTGCGGGCCGGATCCGGCCCGTCTGGTGATTTGATGCGGCCCGGGGAAGAAAGCTGCATTGTATAAAAAAAAATGAATTTTCTTTAAAATTTGTAGTTCTTGTATTATCCGCTAGGGGGCGCAGTGTTTTAGTACGTGCAGACAACATGAATTGACATTTATTTATGTTCTTTTGTTATTCTCTTGTTCATGAATATTGTTCATAATGTAAAAGGAAAATTCTGTTTATAAACATTTTGATAATTTACTCATTCTTTTGCACTAATTATTAATATTAGTGACTAATACAAAGGAAAAAAGTGGGCTTATTGTTAATTCTATGTCATTTTGCAATGAGTTTACTGGTCCGGCCTTCTTGATCTCAAATTAAGCTGTATTCGGCCCGCAGACCAAAGTTTGACACCCCTGGTCTAGACTAAAAACAAGCCAAATAAGGACTTTCCTGGCGTGAATACATCAGTCAAAAATCATAAAATATAGCACAACTGTGAACGCAGATAGCCGTATTAAAAAAAATGGATGCTAGTGTGTGTTGACTGACCGGTAGAGAGGGAAAGAGTGTGGGTGCGGGGGGTGTTGGGGAGGGGGTTTAAATGGCGGCTAGTAAATGTCAAGCACACATACAGGACCACACGCGGCTTATTAAAAAGCTGTCACCGCGCTAACAGGATGCACCTGACGTGATGAGGATTTATTACCCGCTGACAACACCGCTAAGTGACATACACATAAACACACACACACACACACATGCAATACAATGTATGTGTGTGTGTGGTTGTGGTGGGGGTCAAAGGTCGTATTAGTTTGTCTGAATTCGTTAAATGTGTCAGGATTTAACTGTCAGTGGGTTTTCCGTGTTTATAAGTTGTGTTGGTATTTGTGTGATTTAAAAGGGGGTGGATGGATAGATATATTTAATCATACATAATGGGAATATATTATTTGTTTTATTATGTTGTTATGACACGGTGGATATGTGGTTAGTATAATGGTCTTGCAGTTTTGAGATCGAGGGTCGAGTCCACGTTTGGGCGTTTGTATGTGGAGTTTGTTTGTATGTGGGTAGCATATTGGTCTTGCAATTTTGAGATCGGGGGTTTGATTCCATGTTCGGAACTTCGTGGGTGGAATTTGTGTGTATGTGGTTAGCATATCGGTCTTGCGATTTTAATATCGAGGGTTTGATTCCGAGTTTGGACCTTCGTGTGTGGAGTTAGCATGTATGTAGTGAGCATGTTGGTCTTGCAATTCTGAGATCGGGGGTTTGATTCCAGGTTCGGACCTTCGTGGGTGGAATTTGTGTGTATGTGGTTAGCATATTGGTCTTGCGATTTTGAGATCGAGGGTCGAGTCCAGGTTTGGGCGTTTGTATGTGGAATTTGTATGAATGTGGTTAGCATGTTGGTCTTGCAATTTTTAGATCGAGGGTTCGATGCCGGATTTGAACCTTTGTAGGTGGAGTTTGCGTGTATGTGGTTAGCATATTGGTCTTGCAATTTTGAGATCGAGGGTTCAATCCCAAGTTTGGACCTTTCTGGGTGGAGTTTGCGTGTATGTGGTTAGCATATTGGTCTTGCAATTTTGAGGTTGAGGGTTCAATCCCAGGTTCAGAACTTTCTGGGTGGAGTTTGCATGAATGTGGTAAGCATGTTGGTCTTGCAATTCTGAGGTCGAGGGTTCAATCCCAGCCTCAGACCTTCTTTTGTGGAGTTTGCATGTATGTGGTTAGCTTATTGGTCTTGCAATTTTGGGATCAAGGGTTCAATCCCAGCTTCGGACCTTCGTATGTGGACTTCGCATATTTTCCCCCGAGCTGAGTGGGTTTTCTCTGGGTTCTCCAGTTTTCCTTCATATTCCAAAAAACATGCTAAGCTAGTTGAACGCTCTAAATCATCCTTAAATGCGATGCAATTGGCTGAATACACCAATTCAGGGTAGATAGGCTTCGGCACCCCCACGACCGTAAAATTCACTAATAAACCAACATTTTTTGGTCAACAAATTCTTTTTTTTTAATCTGAAACGAAACAACTCATCAACTTTTTGACTTTTAGTTAAAAAGAATAAAAAGTCATTTAGCTCATTGATTGTATTTAAAGTGAAGCATCCATGTCAGCCTTTTTTTTTGTGCGGGTGCGTCTTTTGAAGGAGGAATTACTAGCCAGGGTTAAAAAAAAAAAAATAGATAGATAAATAAATAAATCAAAAAAGAGGCAGTATAATATCGCATGCTCTTTCCAAACTGGACAAGGTCAATTAGAGAAGGACGCGCTTGGCAATCAAAACTGACACCCAAAGATTGACTGTGGTGATTATAAGCATGCAGATGCTTTAAATGTTATTAATAATGATTTATGGAATTAATTAAGGCGCTAAGATGGGATTTGCAGGCTTTAAACGCATAATATCATTCTGGGGCTCCGCCATGATGATGATTGTAGAGAGCAAAGATGAATGAAGATGGAATGGAAATGTCACATGTGAAATGATAGTGTGATTATTTATACGTATGCTGCACTTTCATGCTTAACATATTGTGTTATGTTAGGCTTCAATGCTTCCTTTTAATTGCAAATTCTATGAAACGATCACCATTTACATATCGTGTTTTTCGCATAATAAGGTGCACTGGAGTATAAGTCGCACCTTCAATCTTAAAAAGTGTTTTATTATTTATTTATGACTACTTATTTATGTATTTATTGAGTTTTTATCTGTATGTTTGCTTTGTTTTTTGTGGACTTCCCTACTTGTTTATGTTGTTGACGAGTTAGTTTTTTACTTATTAGTTATTGATTGATTATTAAGTTGACTTTGTTGTTGTTGTTTGTGTACTTTGCGGTGAAGCTTTAAATCGCATTATATTGTAGTAGTAGTAGTGGGTTGTGGTAGGAGTAGTGAGTTGACTTATAGATCCACTAGATGGAGATGTAATAGTTGTAGTGGGGTGTGTTTTGGATCCACTAGATGGTTCTGAAGTAGTAGTAGTGGTTTGTGGAATAGATCCACTAGATGGAACTGAAGTAGTAGTAGTAGTAGTAGTAGGGGTTGTGTTGTAGAGAACCGCTAGATGGTGAAGTAGTAGTGGTTAGGGGGGTTTGGTTCGTGCTGGATAGAGCTGTAGTCGTAGTGGGTTGTGTTATGGATCCACTAGAAGGAGCTGAAGTAGTAGTAATAGTAGTAGTAGAAGTAGTAGTAGTAGAAGTAGTAGTAGAAGTAGTAGTAGAAGTAGTAGTAGAAGTAGTAGTAGAAGTAGTAGTAGAAGTAGTAGTAGTAGTAGAAGTAGTAGTAGTAGTAGTAGTAGTAGTAGTAGTAGTAGTAGTAGTAGTAGTAGTAGTAGTAGTAGTAGAAGAAGAAGAAGAAGAAGTAGAAGAAGAAGTAGTAGAAGTAGTAGTAGAAGTAGTAGTGGTAGTAGTAGTAGTAGAAGTAGTAGTAGAAGTAGTAGTAGAAGTAGTAGTAGAAGTAGTAGTAGAAGTAGTAGTAGAAGTAGTAGTAGAAGTAGTAGTAGAAGTAGTAGTAGAAGAAGTAGTAGAAGTAGTAGTAGAAGTAGTAGAAGTAGTAGTAGAAGTAGTAGTAGAAGAAGTAGTGGAAGTAGTAGTAGAAGAAGTAGTAGAAGTAGTAGTAGAAGTAGTAGTAGAAGTAGTAGTAGTCGTAGAAGTAGTAGTAGTAGTAGTAGTAGTAGTAGAAGTAGTGGTAGTGGTAGGGGTTGTGTTGTAGATATTTGCTGGATAGAGCTGTAGTAGTAGTGAGTTGTGTTATAGATCGACTCGATGGAGCTGAAGTAGTATTAGTGTGTTGTGGAATAGATACACTAAATGTAGCTGAAGTAGTAGTAGTCGGGGTTGTGTTGTTGAGATTCGCTGGATATAGCTGTAGTAGTAGTAGTAGTAGTAGTAGTGGGTTGTGTTATGGATCCACTCGATGGAGCTGAAGTAGTAGTAGTAGGGGTTAAGTTATAGAGAACCACTAGATGGTGTAATAGTGGGAGTGGTTAGGGGGGTTTAGGGTTCATCCAAGCGAGACCAGTTTAATTTGTGTTGAGTTCTACATAAAAATTTAATTTTGAGACAGTTTGTTTTAAGCACACAGGATTTTCTTGCAATGCCTCAGATACCCCAACTACGACTTCCATCCCCTTAATATTTTTATTATTAATATTTTTTGTGTGTGTGACTACCATGGACAACCACAGACGTCCAATCCACTTGAAGCAACAGACTCTGGCAGCACTCCCAGTAAAAATGGATTGAGTTCATAGTGTTAATTTGACCTTGATTACTTCCATTATATCAAATGGGAGCCAAAGCAGTGACAGCAATAGGATTTTTCCAGCAATAAACGCTATTTCATACTTCCGCCCTATAAGCACTCAACCGAATTAGAGTTTCATCAGGTGAACTCCCTCCTGTTGACGGCATGATCTTATGACCTTGTTGACCTCTGGGGTCTTCTAGACCAGACTTTAATAACGTAATTGTCGCCTGGCAGAAGAAAAAACAGCTGATCTCAAAAGGCGGAAACAGTCTATAATTATGGTCAAGTGTTATTTTTGTTGAAATGTGGTTGCACTTTTAAACTCAGTTCACTTAAAAAAAACACCAAAATAGTGTAAAAACACTGTTGATCACTCAAAACGCGAAATATGTCAACATTAAATGCCACCAGGCGCATGTTTTTTAGGGCGAAACTAGATTTTTTTAAGTCAAATGTCATGCCAAAAGTGACGTTTTTAGAAATACCGTATTTTCACAACTATAAGGCGCACTTACGTCTTCAATTTTCTCCAAAATAGGCAGTGCGCCACAATCCAGTGCGCCTTATATATGGAAAAAACAGAAAACTAAAAACGAAAAACCACCACTGTCGGATATTTAAAAAACACAAACGCCTGGACTGAAACAATACTGTTTAATATGCAGATGCCATCTTAGTTTACAACATCTTCCATCATATATCCCCCACTGCAAGATTTTATACAAAAAAAATCCAAAACATCAACAATGGCTGGCTCTAGAAGGTGACTGTGTAGTGAGTACTTCATACCTGGAAGTCAATAGCAATTACCGTATTTTCACCACTAATGGGCGCACTTAAGTCTTAAATTTTCTCCAAAATAGACAGTGCGCCTTATAATACAGTGCACCTTATATATGGAAAAAATGTCATTCATTGAGGGTGCGCCTTATAATCCGGTGCGCCTTATAGTCGTGAAAATACGGTATTTGGCAACTTTATCATTAGCATGCTTGCAGAGTGCATTAAAATAAGTTTTTTTTTTTTTTTTGGAGAAGTACAAGCTTTAAAATGAAAAATGACGCCATATTTTATTTTTTTATATTATTAACTTGATTTATTCGTTGCAGCAGCAATTAAACTATTCATTGCGTGTCATTTTTTATGCCATATTTTTAAGAGCAATTGTTTTGTTGTGCCTAAAATAATAACTTTAATATCACGTACTGGATAAGAATACTTGTGAAAAGTATTCGTGCCTTCTGTCCTTTTCCAAATAATTCAAATTAAACTATGAAGCCATACGATAAAAGTGGAGAGGATTTAATTGTCTAAATATATATATTTTTTTATAATATTCGACTGTCATCTGGTTTTATTATAGTCTTTATGGAGGTAGTGTAATTCTAACTTTAATATGACTTGCATGACATTAATATGCTTCTCGCATAGCCGTCGTCCTCACTTGAATTTAATGTTGTTGGAACTTGTAATGAGATTTATGATATTATTAACTTTACTTGTTCTATTTCTTGCATTGATTTTTCACAATATTAAAGATGGTCAAGCCTGAGGTGGGCAGTGATTTTCTAAAATAGAAATTGTTATGACTAAGCTTTGAAAATGTTAGTACCCACTTAGCCTGAGAAGCTAATAATTGCAATGTAGCATATGTGATGTTAATATGTTGACTTATGATACATAGAGTATTTTTTTCTTTTAGAAATGATTTGACCAATGCAGGAATTTCAATTTGGGAAAGAATTCTTATTAGTTGGCAAGAAATTAACAAAAAAATGTCCAAGCAAAATCCGATTTTTGCATGGGAAACCATGTAACAGAGTCAGTTTTTGATATAACGTGCTCTAAAAAAATGAGTTGTTCAAGGTTGAAAAAGAACTATAAATGGTAATTGGAGTTTGCATGTTGTCCCTGGCCTTGTGTGGGTTTTCTCTGGGTATTCCAGTTTCTTTCCACATCCCAAAAACATGCGCGCTAGGCTAAAACAAAAAAACGGTACTCGGATGTTTGGTAGCCGGGGTCGCCAGACGTTTGGTCGCCGGGTCTTTGGTCGCCAGACATTTGGTCGCCAGACATTTGGTCGCCGGACATTTGGTCGCCGGATATTTGGTCACCGGATATTTGGTCGCCAGACATTTGGTCGCCGGACGTTTGGTCACCGGACATTTGACAACATAACAGTTTACTGTTCAAATTATCTCTCAAATTCTATTCATGAGAGAGTTTAATATCTAAATATCTTCTGGTGAAACCAGCTCACAAAATTATATTCACCTGGGCAACCAAACGTCCGGGTGACTAAACGTCTGGGCGACCAAACGTCCGGGCGACCAAACGGTCCGGGCGACCAAACGGTCCGGGCGACCAAACGGTCCGGGCGACCAAACGGTCCGGGCGACCAAACGGTCCGGGCGACCAAACGGTCTGGGCGACCAAACGTCCGAGCGACCAAATGTCTGGTCACGGTTCTCCCTGTGCTTGCGTGGCTTTTCTCCAGGTACTCCAGTTTCTTCCCACATACCCAAAAAGCATACGCTAGGCTTATTAACCACCCCAAAATAACAACTCCACCAACGATAATCCATCTCATTGCGTCCTGCAATTGCCGAGAGACCAGTTCAAAGTGTATCTGGACCGAAAATTCCGCTCCAGCACCCCCTGCTGCAACCAAGCGGCATGTTTAAAAAAAAAAGGCCTGAATTCATCAATACCTTCACACCAGACAAAACTTCAAATAACGACCCATTTCTCCCGTTGAAGCAGGACAGGTAACGATCATGGCGAAGGTGAGCGGACGCCACTTTCTACATGCTTCAGGAGACTAATTATACAAGAGGGCGACCACTCGAGAGTGAACACCCGGGACGGCGAGCGACACGGATCCCGCCGTCCGAGAGTGGAGGTTAGACAGCTTCTCATGCATGCCTTATTACCCAGAAGACTCGGCTCGTTGGCAGATAAGTCACCACCGACTCCTTCCACACATCTTGTAATCATACATTTCACTTCTGGACATTTCCCTATTTGACAGAGAGAGGGCGCCGGGTGAGGGTAACGGGGGGGTACCAATGAGGGACGCCATCTATGACCCCCATCAAAGAAATCTCCCTTCTGTAACACACCCTCATTTTTTAACCACGTCCATCTCTAATGGGATTTAGGTTTTATATTAAGTCCGCCTCCTCCCTTGTCCCGGCGCCGCGGGTGGGGGGGGTTTTAAAGGGTTGGGGGGGACTTGATTTGAATTTACAAAGTGGCTAAATCCACAGAGAAGCCTTCAAATGGGATTGCTAGCACCTTTTTGTGGCTGTTAAGCGGGTAAACCCGTCCTGTCGGGTGACAGGGAAGGTGAAGGGTGCACCCGTGTAGGCCAATGCTTATTCGCTTAGGCTGATTTTTTTTCGCTTTGAGCGCCTCAGTGTCGGGTTTTGGGGGGGTTTGCACCTTAGTTTTATTATCTGTGGTGATGTAGGTGGTGTGTGTGTGTGTGGGTTTGTGTGGGTGAGTGTGTGGGTGGGGGAGATTTTGTTAAGTAAATGATTCAAGGTCGTAGCGTCAATTTCACGACGCATTAAACTGCTAGCGGCTTTACGGCCTGTCACGCCAGTTTTTTTTTTTTCGGATGGTGGCGTGATGTCACCAAATGAGACGGAAATGGAGACGGTAAAACCGACGCGGGATGAGAGTCGCTTTTTAAAGGGTGGTTTAGGATTATTTTGGGGGAAGGGGTGGATTAAGGAGGGTGTTGATGGGGGAATAGGTTGATTGGTGATACATGAAGTTTTTGTGTTGGATGGGAAATTGTATGGTAATAGACAGATTAGATTAGATTACTTTATTTATCATGTATTTGGAAAATTTTACTGTCAGAATAGAAAGAGGATGTGAATATAAAAAAAATGAAGTTCAATAAGTGTTTTTCCAAATTTGAGTCCTAAAAAGGAGGGTGTCGTCTTATATTCGGGTTAGAGGTAAAATTGTGCCGAAAAAGTCCAATTCGACCCATATCAACGTTTCCCATAAAAAATGAACTAAAAACTAATTAATTTGTTCCCACCCTCTGAAAAAAAACAATCAGGGTACTACAATGGGAAAAAAACATTTTTATTGGTTGTAATTTGCCATCTACTAACAGAGTAACAAATAACTAGTGGTTATGATGTTTAATACTAAAATGAGACATTATTTAGTAATATCTAAGTACTGTTTAATATCTAAGTACTGTTGAAAACATTAGATATTTAGATATTAAACTCTCATGAATTTAATTTTGAGATCTGGTTTCAACAGTACTTAGATATTAAACAGTACTTAGATATTAAACAGTACTTAGATATTAAACAGTACTTGGATATTAAACTGTACTTAGATATTCAACAGTACTTAGATATTAAACTTATCTTTTAGATATTAAACTCTTTCTCAAGAATGTAATAAGTTTCAACAGTAAACCCTTTGACCGGCTACCAAAAGACTGGGGACCAAAAGACCGGGGACCAAAAGACCGGGGACCAAAAGACCGTGGACCGAAAGACCGGGGACCAAAAGACCGGGGACCAAAAGACCGGGGACCAAAAGACCGGGGACCAAAAGACCGGGGACCAAAAGACCGGGGACCAAAAGACCGGGGACCAAAAGACCGGGGACCAAAAGACCGGGGACCAAAAGACCGGGGACCAAAAGACTGGTGACCAAAAGGGACCAAAAGACCGGGGACCAAAAGACCGGGGACCAAAAGACCGGGGACCAAAAGACCGGCGACCAAAAGACCGGCGACCAAAAGACCGGCGACCAAAAGACCGGCGACCAAAAGACCGGCGACCAAAAGACCGGCGACCAAAAGACCGGCGACCAAAAGACCGGCGACCAAAAGACCGGCGACCAAAAGACCGGTGACCAAAAGACCAGCGGCCAAAAGTCCAGCGACCAAACGTCCGGTCACAGTTTTGCTATATCTCAAATTCATGGTATTTTAATTTTCTAAAAATACGACAAAATATACATGTTAGCTTATGTTAGCAATATTATTAGCAATATTAAGTGTGCATTAACGCAAGGTGATAATAAAACAACAGAGATACACATTTTAAATATAAAAGTCAAAAGAATTACACGGTTTAAAACGTGGAAAATGGATTCAGATCAAAAACATAAATGATAGATTTTTACCGGGGAGGAAAACTGTCATTGCACGGAAAAATGAAAGCGAGACGAAATGTCCCAAATGGTTAATAATAAATGAATGAATGAACAAGATTAAAAATATTATACTTTCTTTATTATCACGTCTGATTTCCTTCTGTTAAAAAAAGAGAGAAATTACCTCATTAAATTCCCCAAATGACATTTTTTTTCCTAGTATTCGACCCCTGTGGGTTTCTTCCCAGCATACAGTAGATGATAAGAAAATCATTAATTTATAAGTATATCATTATATATTCAAAAGAATGTTTCACTACGACACGTTTATTCGGAGTATTGAAGTATTAAGAGAATACTCAAAATTAAATCCACATTTTTTGGACTTTATGACTCTATTACAATTTTATGAATACCAACCAAAGTAAAGTAGCTTCAGATTTTATGTTAAAAATATGATTTATAATACACAAAATACTACTTTTTCATTTTTTCGTTGTACTTTCCCTAAAAAACTAAAACATTTTTCCATGATCAGGATTAATTTCAAGACTTAGAATGTCAAAACCTCTTAAAAACTTTCTTTTCAAACTTTCCTGAGGCCCAAAAAAAAAAAAACCCTGAAAATGATAAGAGCGTGCATGCTAATCGCTAACAACCCTACGCAAAAGGTGCCACACTCCCGCGGTGATTCTCAATTAGCGGGTCAGAAATGGGTCGCAAAATCGGTGTAGACAAGAAAGTAGGAAATGACAAGAAGTTGTTTCAAAAAGGTGTGCAAGTATTTTAGTTTTTGATGTGATTGTCACATGAGCAAATGAGGGTAGTGTGTTTTCTCGCATATAAGCCGTATTTGTAACTAAAAAAATGACTGAACTACAGCTTATATGCGCATAAATTAGACTTGAATGCATAAAACTGCAAAAAAACAAAGATGAAACGCCATAATGCAAGAAAATGTGGCCGATATGGTCATTTTTTTCAAAATAGGAACAAGATAAATAGATAAAACGCTAAACAAAAATTATTTTGACGTCTATGGATGAAATTTAGGAAAAAAAATCAACCCTATCTTGCATAAAACGTGAAAAAACTCACTTGTGCCTTGAGTCTTGCAAGACAAGTCATAAAAATGGGAGGCGTTAATACAAATGAAGGAGGTGGAGTGCAAAAGGTGTAGTGCACATTTTAACCAATAGGTGTAAGCTAAATTCTATTCTAGTAACTTTTAATACATCATAGTGAAAAGGGTGCAAGACTAAATATAAGAATACAAATAAATTTCACAGGTAAATAGATAAAATGCTAAACAAAAATTATTTTGACGTCTATGAATGAAATTTAGGAAAAAAAATCAACCCTATCTTGCATAAAACGTGAAAAAACTCACTTAAGCCTTGAGTTTTACAGTCGATTGTTAAAATATCAGTCTTGGTACCTGCGTAATGTGTATCTCATGCAATTATTGCACCTAGAAATTTGGTGAAAACTAGACTGCTTCCTGGTTGTTACTTCTTGTTTGTGATTTTTTTTCAATGTATTTAAATACATGTTTATATATAGTATGTATTTTTGTCATTCACAATGATTCCGTACAATATGATGTTATACATCTTTCTATTACATGGTTATTAATTTTGGGATTTGCAATCCAGCAGAAGATCCTTTTAATTCATACAGTATCTCAGATTATTTTTTTGAGGATTTTCCCTCCAAAATAACACATTTGTACTCCCTATTAAAACCGTAAATATGGAGTTGAAAATAGTGAATCAGGGGGCGGCTTATACGCGAGAAATTGTAAAATTCAACGATTTTATGTCAATTTTAAGGGTGCGCTTATACGCAGAGGCGGCTAGTATGCGAGAAAATACGGTAAATGATGAAATTTTGTCTTAGTCTAATTCAAAATTGGGGAAAGAATTTTGAGACTTTTTGATCTTGTGTCAGGATGCTAATGTTTTAAGCATTTTGTATTGAGTTAGCATGTGATTAGCATTCGTTGACAATGAACTTTTTTGGAAAGCAATTCAAAGTTGGGGGTTTGTAATATTATCTAACATAAAAAAAACACAAAAAAATATGTTTAATTTGGGCATTTTGGCTTTTTTTGTTTTTTTTTTAACTCACCGACAGTCTCTTATTTTAGTCATTTTAATGCATTTTGCTAGCATGCTATCTGTACTATCTATTAAAACTACAAATATGGAGGTGAAAATTGTGAATCAGGGCAGCTTATATGAGAGAAATCGTAAAATTCAACTATTTTAAGGCATTTTTAAGGGTGAGGCTTATACACAGATGCGGCTAATACGCAAAAAAATACAGTCTCAGGACCCCTATTTAATGATATAAACATGCAAACACAGTCAAAAATTTCACATTTTTGTATTTTTCTTTAACCCTGCCATGTAAAAACCGAAACCTAAATTGTTCCATTTGCTTCTTATTTTGAAAATCTGGCTTGAAAACGACATTCACAGTGATTTATTTACCAGTGTTTAAGCCAGCGGAATGTCTTGTTATGACAGCAGACGTTGGCAGACTGTCTTAGAAACAAG